>NW_027365465.1:0-111605 GCF_046119375.1 Phyllobates terribilis
TGGCTTCTGCAACTTTGAACATGAAAAATCCAATGAGGAGAAGAAAAGCAGAGCCAAAGAGTCCATCCCAAAATCCGACAAACAAGCAAAATGAACAAAAAACATTGAATTCAATTCTTTCTGATTTTAGAAACTGCATTAAAGAAGGGGTGCACCGGTCCTGGAGATACTGCAATACCAGGTCAATGCGTGGAGTGGACAGAGCAAGCTCTTTTTCCATCTCCCTGTTCTAAAAATCCATTTAATATATGGTCCCCAGATAGGGGACGTATCAGATATTAAACTGATAAGAACAGATTTTTTTTTTTTTTTTTTTTTTTTTTTTTTTTTTTTTTTTTTTTTCATTTTTCTTTTTTTTCCATCAGTCTAGTTACCCAGTTAACCGGCTATTCATTTCACTTTACGTGACTCATTAAACCTGTGGGTTAACTATCATCATATGGAAAAAAAACCTCTTTTAAAAAGAAATATAAACCAATTAACACTTACAATATGTATTCCATCTTGAAAAACCCCACAATTCTTCGGCTTTTCCCTCGCCCAAACTTTTCTTATCAAACAAGTAAACTATAAAAAGTCTAGACAGCAATAATTTAACTGTTTGATTAGCTGATACATTGCATTTCCTAAAAACAAGTAAGTTCCTTACATCCCAGATTGTTTCCTTTAGAACAGCGAAAAATATCCAGGTTAAACGACTATTCTTTTGTCTTAAAAAATCTTGTCCAATTATAATTAATTCATAATTGAAAAAATTAAAACCCATCAAAAAACACATCATGTCATTTAGAATAGCCAAAACCTCCTGTATGAACCCACAGTCCCAAAAAAGGTGTACTTGATCCTCTATCCCACCACATCCTTCCCTAGGACAAATCTCACTGACATTTATTCCTCTTCTTCTCAGAAGTGCTCTAGTTGGTAGAACTTCATGCAATGTTAACCAAATCACGTCAAGTTGCCTACCAGAAACCCCAACCGTTTTAAACAGTTTCCAGATTAAAGCAGACTGTGTCATATTCAAGAACGGAACCTGACATTGAGTTTCCTTCCCTCTAAAACTCTTTAAAATCTTCTCCTTATCAGGAGTCCCTAAGGATCCCAACCCCTGAGCTTCATAAAATTTCCTTATCGTCACATAATAAAATGGAATTATTTGAGACTTAGGCCTATTCAGACCTATCTTACACCAGCCCCATTTGGCCACCATCCAACCTGCTAAAAACTCCATCATCTCCGCTGTTCTCCCCCCCTTAGAAAGAGTCTTAAACACCAACAAAAGAGAATGCAAATTCAAGAAAAAATCCAAATTTGGGAAATCAAACCCCCCCATTTCTTGTCTACTCATGACTATTGATCTTCTAATCTTCTCCATTTTGGAAGACCAAAAAAACACAAAAAGTCTCCTTGTCATTCTTTTCAACCATAACTTCCCAGGCGGAAAAATAACACTTGTGTACAATAGTAGTGGCAAAATGACGGCCTTAATAACCAGAACTTTACCTTTCAGGGAAAGGCCACGCATTTTCCAAAAAGACAATTTCTTCTCAATCTTCTCTTCAACCACTTTAAAACTTTGCTTCCCCCTCAAATCTCTTTCAAAAGTTACCCCCAATACATTAAATTCATTTTTATGATCCACACCCTCTACTGTGACCATACTTTCCCTTCCAAAGTTGCATAACTGACACTTCCCCCAATTTACCCTCATTCCAGCTAAGGCACAAAAAATTTTCAAATGCAAATTGGCCCTATTTAAATCAGCCTGGGAACTACAGACTAAAACTACATCATCCATATACCCCAGCGATTTTACTTTACCTCCCCCACTGCCCGGAATAAAACAACCGTCAATACATTTATCTTTCTGAATATTTAACAACAAGGGTTCCATTATACACACAAACAAAACTGGAGACATTGGGCATCCCTGTCTAACCCCGGACCTAATCTTAAAGGACCGCCCCACATTACCATTAACTATCACCTGACTACTCACTTCTGCATATAAACTCTCTATTACCTTTAGAAGCTTAACTGGCAAACCAAGTTTAGCTAAAACAGAAAAAAGAAACCTATGCGACACTTTATCAAATGCTTTTTCCAGGTCAATAGATTCTAACAAAAGACTAAAATTATTATTATTAGCATAAAAGATCATATCCCTTAATAAAATTAAATTGTCAGATATTCTTCTACCTGGTACAGCACAACTCTGATGTGACCCGACCATATACTGTACAACTTGACTTAATCTATTTGCAACAATCTTACTAAAAATCTTATAGTCACAGTTTAACAAAGTAATAGGACGCCAATTTTTAATGTCCCGCTTATCCCCTTTCTTATGAATTAAAATAACCACCCCCTCTTTCATTGAAGCAGACAAACCAGACACAAAAACATACTGCATAACTTTACAAAATTGCTCCCCTACTACCGCCCAATATGCAGAATAAAATTCCACCGGGAACCCATCCTTCCCTGGGGTTTTCCCTTTGGCCATACTTTCCATCACTTGCCTAACTTCTTCTTCTTTCACCTCTGACTCCAGAAATTCATGCTCAGAAACCGGGACATTATTTTCAAGCACTTTACAATATTCCTTGATTTCTTCATCAGTAGCAGCATTATCTTTACTAAACAAAGCCTCATAAAATCCAGTTATTCCCTTTACCATATCTTCCCCATGCAACTCCCCTTCAGATGACAAAATTGAAGTAAAAACCCCTTTATTATTAAAACTCTTCTTGAAAAAATATCTTGAACACTGCTCATTTTCTTCTAAGTGCCTCACCTTGGACTGAAACACAATTTTCTTCCCCCTTTCCATCATCCCTTTCTTTATCCCTTCCTTAACCCTTTTCAACTCCTCCTCTACCCCAATACCCAAGTTTCTGAATTTATTTAAAGTGTCAAGCCTCCTCACCAAAGCCGCCTCCTCTTCTTTCTTCTTTCTAGCTCTTTCGTATCCCACTCTCTTGAAATAAGTAGCAAATTTCCCTTTAGCCCAATCCCACCATGACAAAATATTACTAAAATCTTTCTGCTTGACAAGACAATGATTAAAAAGACTCTTAAAACCCTCACCCACCTCTTCTTCTTGTAATAAGTCAGTGTTAAGCTTCCACAGACCTCTGCCAAAAGAAAACGAATCCATTATACTAAACTCCGCCCTCACCATCTTGTGATCAGAAAAGGTATTTGCCATATGACTACACTTAGTAATCTTCAACCCTTCAGATGCCAAAATAAAATCTATTCTAGATTTACACACCCCACTCTCTGCTATATATGTATGTTTTCCATCAACCTTAACCAAAGTACCTGCATCCTGATACCTAAGATCCTGTATTGCATCATTTAAAAACTTAGAGGAAATATCCAGCCGGACCTCCGAGGAACTCTCCCTATCTGACACAGATCTTATACAATTAAAATCCCCCGCAATCACTGTAAAAACCCGACCTGGCATAAAAAATTTCAAAGTTTCAAAAAAGGATACCCGTGCCTGTTTCTCAGCTGGAGCATATATATTAAAAATCCTCCCCCTCTCCCCCAAAAAATCAACCTCCAGAATAATAAAACGACCCGGTACAATAATCCTGAAATCCTGAACATCAATATTACTATTTCTAAGCAAAAAACCCACCCCCTCATTCCTAGTACTTGAACTTGGGGACCAAAAGGACTTACCGTGTTTCCATTCATCCTCCCTAGGGGATCCTTTTAAAGCACACTCTTGTAAACATATTATATCAGCATTTGTTCTACTTAAAAAATCAAAAATGTCTGCCCTTCTATTTTCTGCCCCTATACTTCTAACATTCAATGATGCTACCATCAAGCTCATAATGAAAAAAGAGATAACAAATCTCCATCTCTTATCCATCAGAATCATGTTTTCTTAACAAAACGACTTGTATCCTGAAATTTTTCGACAACCTGAGCTTCTAAATACATATTGACAGGCGAGCCAGGGGACCCTGTGTCCCCCCTGCTCCCTGAAGAAAGGATATTCTCTGTAGATAAAACACAAAAAGGGTTAGGGTGTTCAAACCTAGGTCTCTTGGAGACAGCGACCTCAGGCCCCTCCTCCAAACTCAACTCTAAAGAGGAACTCTGTCTCTGCCCGGGAGTCAGATCATCATCCGACTCACCAGGCTCAAACCCAGGTGCACTAATCGGACTCAAAACACTGCCCTCCAGCTCACCCACCACATTACTCATGTCACCCAACAAAACCTCCATCCCAGAATCCACTTCTGCCGAATGACTAATTCCCCCAATTACGGCCCCACCCGGAGTCTCCTGCAGGGAGTCTTCAAACTCATCTTCCAGAGTAGTATCCATGTGGTCTGACTCACTCTCCCCACTGTCGGAAGGGAGCCCCACTGCTGCGGCATCCACTCCCCCAGTTTGTACAAGTTGCTGGGTAATTCCTACTTCACCTGACTCAGCTGATGAACTCCCAACACCTGTTTTCCTCTGGCGCAGTTTCACCTCAGACTCCTCCACATTCAACTCCCTCCCCCTCCCACCACCATTTTGTACCACATGTGCATAAGAAAACAGACTCTTCCCATCCTTAACAGGACAATTCCTAGCAAAATGTCCCGACAGACCACACAAGTCACAAACCCTAACATGTGGACATGAGCCTGGCTTATGACCAGGGATTCCACAGTTCCTGCAAACCACACCCCTGTCACATTTATGCCATGTGTGCCCATATTGACCACAGTGACGACAAAACTCCATCTGTCCTTCAAAAAAGCAAAAACCTCTTTCTCCACCGATGGAAAAGGACGCTGGGGGGCACTTGTATCCACACAGGCTACCTTCTTCCTTCTTGAAAATCACAAAATAACGTCTCTTCCCGTTGGGCATTCCCCAAAAGTTTTTCATCTTCTCTCCCCCTTCAATATGTTCACAAAAGCGACTCAAATAAGCAGAAATTAAAGCGTCATTCACTCTAGGATTATACATGTGAACAATCAATTTCTTTTTAACTTGTTTAAACAAAGTCTCAACCTTTATCTTATCCAAAATAGGGTTATCACTATCTTCAATCTTCTTAACCGCATTCATACAGTCCAGTTCATTAAACAAGGTGAGGTCATATATACCTTGGCTTGGAAAATCCTGTAGGCAATCCACATCTTCCACTTTAAGATTCAGAATCCCGAAGATAACCTCCTCCACGATATTCTTCGTCCTTATTTCTGTCTTGAAACCAGGCAAAACCTGAAATCTGATTGTATCCTTGGCTCCTTGACCCGACATCTTTATCGAATCTTTGCGCCACGGAAAACGCCAACTCGTTTACCCAGGGTCCCCACAAGGAGGACCCCCGGAAAGCCCACCAACAAAGACCCAGCCGAGTTCCCCCAACCAGATCTTTGCCAAAAGGCCGAGAAGCGATAACCAGAATTGGTTTCAAACTACGGAGCCACCCAAGGATCCTAAAAAGTCCATTTGTGGAGATGAGCTCCTGGACTCCCGTTAAGAAGACATGTTGTCAACCTCTAGATCCCTTACATGCCTGCACTTTTCGGCTTGCTGCTGCTGCAATCCACGCGTTTTAGATCTGCATAACTCCACCTCTTTAAACACAGCACCTTCACCCCCTGCTGTTCCCACCCGCCTCAACACCGTTGGAAGGGAGGAGAACCAATTAAGGCGGGGGGTGGGGTGGAACGAGCAGCTGTCTACCCTTAGCAGGAGGGCTCCTGATTACATACCTCTCCTGCTGCTGCTGCTGCTGGCTGTCCAGCAGCAGACTGAAGGTGGCTGCTGCTGTGCACAGGTATATAAAGGCTCAGAGCCTATTATGACACGCGCAGCCAGCGTTCCATTGCCACATTCCATCTACTGCAGGCAGGATACCTGGCTGGCTGAATGTCGCTGAGAAGCTCACAGAGACCGCCATAAGCAACAGTTTAACAGAATGCCACAGACTAATCAACCAAACTTTTTGGGTTGGGTTCTCTTTTATAGTCTGCAGGCATTAAATGAAAGAAGTCAGTGTTCCAGCAGAAGGAGACAACGTTTCAGAAAAGGCATTGTAGCAAACCAAAAAAGAAATTTTAAGCGCAGCAGTGTAACCAGCGCACATACCTGTTAGCTCGGGTGAGTTTAAAAGGCTGCTGTTGATAACAAGGGCATTTGCTAAATAGATGGTGTGTGTGCAACAATATACTGAAAGGTCAATTATATTGTGCAGCTTATCTCACCACCTGTAGTTATTTAGGTGAAAGCTCCAAAATGCTTGCCTAATATGTCTGTTTATCCAAAAGGAAGTAGAAAGGGAGAGCTAGAAAGATAGCATTGCATCACATTACATGGCAATGCAATGCACAGTTGCTGAAGTTGAACCAAAATGAGCTTGTAATCTGGCTTCTGCAACTTTGAACATGAAAAATCCAATGAGGAGAAGAAAAGCAGAGCCAAAGAGTCCATCCCAAAATCCGACAAACAAGCAAAATGAACAAAAAACATTGAATTCAATTCTTTCTGATTTTAGAAACTGCATTAAAGAAGGGGTGCACCGGTCCTGGAGATACTGCAATACCAGGTCAATGCGTGGAGTGGACAGAGCAAGCTCTTTTTCCATCTCCCTGTTCTAAAAATCCATTTAATATATGGTCCCCAGATAGGGGACGTATCAGATATTAAACTGATAAGAACAGATACTACACTTGATCTTAGCCAAAAGGCCGAGAAGCGATAACCAGAATTGGTTTCAAACTACGGAGCCACCCAAGGATCCTAAAAAGTCCATTTGTGGAGATGAGCTCCTGGACTCCCGTTAAGAAGACATGTTGTCAACCTCTAGATCCCTTACATGCCTGCACTTTTCGGCTTGCTGCTGCTGCAATCCACGCGTTTTAGATCTGCATAACTCCACCTCTTTAAACACAGCACCTTCACCCCCTGCTGTTCCCACCCGCCTCAACACCGTTGGAAGGGAGGAGAACCAATTAAGGCGGGGGGTGGGGTGGAACGAGCAGCTGTCTACCCTTAGCAGGAGGGCTCCTGATTACATACCTCTCCTGCTGCTGCTGCTGCTGGCTGTCCAGCAGCAGACTGAAGGTGGCTGCTGCTGTGCACAGGTATATAAAGGCTCAGAGCCTATTATGACACGCGCAGCCAGCGTTCCATTGCCACATTCCATCTACTGCAGGCAGGATACCTGGCTGGCTGAATGTCGCTGAGAAGCTCACAGAGACCGCCATAAGCAACAGTTTAACAGAATGCCACAGACTAATCAACCAAACTTTTTGGGTTGGGTTCTCTTTTATAGTCTGCAGGCATTAAATGAAAGAAGTCAGTGTTCCAGCAGAAGGAGACAACGTTTCAGAAAAGGCATTGTAGCAAACCAAAAAAGAAATTTTAAGCGCAGCAGTGTAACCAGCGCACATACCTGTTAGCTCGGGTGAGTTTAAAAGGCTGCTGTTGATAACAAGGGCATTTGCTAAATAGATGGTGTGTGTGCAACAATATACTGAAAGGTCAATTATATTGTGCAGCTTATCTCACCACCTGTAGTTATTTAGGTGAAAGCTCCAAAATGCTTGCCTAATATGTCTGTTTATCCAAAAGGAAGTAGAAAGGGAGAGCTAGAAAGATAGCATTGCATCACATTACATGGCAATGCAATGCACAGTTGCTGAAGTTGAACCAAAATGAGCTTGTAATCTGGCTTCTGCAACTTTGAACATGAAAAATCCAATGAGGAGAAGAAAAGCAGAGCCAAAGAGTCCATCCCAAAATCCGACAAACAAGCAAAATGAACAAAAAACATTGAATTCAATTCTTTCTGATTTTAGAAACTGCATTAAAGAAGGGGTGCACCAGTCCTGGAGATACTGCAATACCAGGTCAATGCGTGGAGTGGACAGAGCAAGCTCTTTTTCCATCTCCCTGTTCTAAAAATCCATTTAATATATGGTCCCCAGATAGGGGACGTATCAGATATTAAACTGATAAGAACAGATACTACACTTGATCTTAGCCAAAAGGCCGAGAAGCGATAACCAGAATTGGTTTCAAACTACGGAGCCACCCAAGGATCCTAAAAAGTCCATTTGTGGAGATGAGCTCCTGGACTCCCGTTAAGAAGACATGTTGTCAACCTCTAGATCCCTTACATGCCTGCACTTTTCGGCTTGCTGCTGCTGCAATCCACGCGTTTTAGATCTGCATAACTCCACCTCTTTAAACACAGCACCTTCACCCCCTGCTGTTCCCACCCGCCTCAACACCGTTGGAAGGGAGGAGAACCAATTAAGGCGGGGGGTGGGGTGGAACGAGCAGCTGTCTACCCTTAGCAGGAGGGCTCCTGATTACATACCTCTCCTGCTGCTGCTGCTGCTGGCTGTCCAGCAGCAGACTGAAGGTGGCTGCTGCTGTGCACAGGTATATAAAGGCTCAGAGCCTATTATGACACGCGCAGCCAGCGTTCCATTGCCACATTCCATCTACTGCAGGCAGGATACCTGGCTGGCTGAATGTCGCTGAGAAGCTCACAGAGACCGCCATAAGCAACAGTTTAACAGAATGCCACAGACTAATCAACCAAACTTTTTGGGTTGGGTTCTCTTTTATAGTCTGCAGGCATTAAATGAAAGAAGTCAGTGTTCCAGCAGAAGGAGACAACGTTTCAGAAAAGGCATTGTAGCAAACCAAAAAAGAAATTTTAAGCGCAGCAGTGTAACCAGCGCACATACCTGTTAGCTCGGGTGAGTTTAAAAGGCTGCTGTTGATAACAAGGGCATTTGCTAAATAGATGGTGTGTGTGCAACAATATACTGAAAGGTCAATTATATTGTGCAGCTTATCTCACCACCTGTAGTTATTTAGGTGAAAGCTCCAAAATGCTTGCCTAATATGTCTGTTTATCCAAAAGGAAGTAGAAAGGGAGAGCTAGAAAGATAGCATTGCATCACATTACATGGCAATGCAATGCACAGTTGCTGAAGTTGAACCAAAATGAGCTTGTAATCTGGCTTCTGCAACTTTGAACATGAAAAATCCAATGAGGAGAAGAAAAGCAGAGCCAAAGAGTCCATCCCAAAATCCGACAAACAAGCAAAATGAACAAAAAACATTGAATTCAATTCTTTCTGATTTTAGAAACTGCATTAAAGAAGGGGTGCACCGGTCCTGGAGATACTGCAATACCAGGTCAATGCGTGGAGTGGACAGAGCAAGCTCTTTTTCCATCTCCCTGTTCTAAAAATCCATTTAATATATGGTCCCCAGATAGGGGACGTATCAGATATTAAACTGATAAGAACAGATACTACACTTGATCTTAGCCAAAAGGCCGAGAAGCGATAACCAGAATTGGTTTCAAACTACGGAGCCACCCAAGGATCCTAAAAAGTCCATTTGTGGAGATGAGCTCCTGGACTCCCGTTAAGAAGACATGTTGTCAACCTCTAGATCCCTTACATGCCTGCACTTTTCGGCTTGCTGCTGCTGCAATCCACGCGTTTTAGATCTGCATAACTCCACCTCTTTAAACACAGCACCTTCACCCCCTGCTGTTCCCACCCGCCTCAACACCGTTGGAAGGGAGGAGAACCAATTAAGGCGGGGGGTGGGGTGGAACGAGCAGCTGTCTACCCTTAGCAGGAGGGCTCCTGATTACATACCTCTCCTGCTGCTGCTGCTGCTGGCTGTCCAGCAGCAGACTGAAGGTGGCTGCTGCTGTGCACAGGTATATAAAGGCTCAGAGCCTATTATGACACGCGCAGCCAGCGTTCCATTGCCACATTCCATCTACTGCAGGCAGGATACCTGGCTGGCTGAATGTCGCTGAGAAGCTCACAGAGACCGCCATAAGCAACAGTTTAACAGAATGCCACAGACTAATCAACCAAACTTTTTGGGTTGGGTTCTCTTTTATAGTCTGCAGGCATTAAATGAAAGAAGTCAGTGTTCCAGCAGAAGGAGACAACGTTTCAGAAAAGGCATTGTAGCAAACCAAAAAAGAAATTTTAAGCGCAGCAGTGTAACCAGCGCACATACCTGTTAGCTCGGGTGAGTTTAAAAGGCTGCTGTTGATAACAAGGGCATTTGCTAAATAGATGGTGTGTGTGCAACAATATACTGAAAGGTCAATTATATTGTGCAGCTTATCTCACCACCTGTAGTTATTTAGGTGAAAGCTCCAAAATGCTTGCCTAATATGTCTGTTTATCCAAAAGGAAGTAGAAAGGGAGAGCTAGAAAGATAGCATTGCATCACATTACATGGCAATGCAATGCACAGTTGCTGAAGTTGAACCAAAATGAGCTTGTAATCTGGCTTCTGCAACTTTGAACATGAAAAATCCAATGAGGAGAAGAAAAGCAGAGCCAAAGAGTCCATCCCAAAATCCGACAAACAAGCAAAATGAACAAAAAACATTGAATTCAATTCTTTCTGATTTTAGAAACTGCATTAAAGAAGGGGTGCACCGGTCCTGGAGATACTGCAATACCAGGTCAATGCGTGGAGTGGACAGAGCAAGCTCTTTTTCCATCTCCCTGTTCTAAAAATCCATTTAATATATGGTCCCCAGATAGGGGACGTATCAGATATTAAACTGATAAGAACAGATACTACACTTGATCTTAGCCAAAAGGCCGAGAAGCGATAACCAGAATTGGTTTCAAACTACGGAGCCACCCAAGGATCCTAAAAAGTCCATTTGTGGAGATGAGCTCCTGGACTCCCGTTAAGAAGACATGTTGTCAACCTCTAGATCCCTTACATGCCTGCACTTTTCGGCTTGCTGCTGCTGCAATCCACGCGTTTTAGATCTGCATAACTCCACCTCTTTAAACACAGCACCTTCACCCCCTGCTGTTCCCACCCGCCTCAACACCGTTGGAAGGGAGGAGAACCAATTAAGGCGGGGGGTGGGGTGGAACGAGCAGCTGTCTACCCTTAGCAGGAGGGCTCCTGATTACATACCTCTCCTGCTGCTGCTGCTGCTGGCTGTCCAGCAGCAGACTGAAGGTGGCTGCTGCTGTGCACAGGTATATAAAGGCTCAGAGCCTATTATGACACGCGCAGCCAGCGTTCCATTGCCACATTCCATCTACTGCAGGCAGGATACCTGGCTGGCTGAATGTCGCTGAGAAGCTCACAGAGACCGCCATAAGCAACAGTTTAACAGAATGCCACAGACTAATCAACCAAACTTTTTGGGTTGGGTTCTCTTTTATAGTCTGCAGGCATTAAATGAAAGAAGTCAGTGTTCCAGCAGAAGGAGACAACGTTTCAGAAAAGGCATTGTAGCAAACCAAAAAAGAAATTTTAAGCGCAGCAGTGTAACCAGCGCACATACCTGTTAGCTCGGGTGAGTTTAAAAGGCTGCTGTTGATAACAAGGGCATTTGCTAAATAGATGGTGTGTGTGCAACAATATACTGAAAGGTCAATTATATTGTGCAGCTTATCTCACCACCTGTAGTTATTTAGGTGAAAGCTCCAAAATGCTTGCCTAATATGTCTGTTTATCCAAAAGGAAGTAGAAAGGGAGAGCTAGAAAGATAGCATTGCATCACATTACATGGCAATGCAATGCACAGTTGCTGAAGTTGAACCAAAATGAGCTTGTAATCTGGCTTCTGCAACTTTGAACATGAAAAATCCAATGAGGAGAAGAAAAGCAGAGCCAAAGAGTCCATCCCAAAATCCGACAAACAAGCAAAATGAACAAAAAACATTGAATTCAATTCTTTCTGATTTTAGAAACTGCATTAAAGAAGGGGTGCACCGGTCCTGGAGATACTGCAATACCAGGTCAATGCGTGGAGTGGACAGAGCAAGCTCTTTTTCCATCTCCCTGTTCTAAAAATCCATTTAATATATGGTCCCCAGATAGGGGACGTATCAGATATTAAACTGATAAGAACAGATACTACACTTGATCTTAGCCAAAAGGCCGAGAAGCGATAACCAGAATTGGTTTCAAACTACGGAGCCACCCAAGGATCCTAAAAAGTCCATTTGTGGAGATGAGCTCCTGGACTCCCGTTAAGAAGACATGTTGTCAACCTCTAGATCCCTTACATGCCTGCACTTTTCGGCTTGCTGCTGCTGCAATCCACGCGTTTTAGATCTGCATAACTCCACCTCTTTAAACACAGCACCTTCACCCCCTGCTGTTCCCACCCGCCTCAACACCGTTGGAAGGGAGGAGAACCAATTAAGGCGGGGGGTGGGGTGGAACGAGCAGCTGTCTACCCTTAGCAGGAGGGCTCCTGATTACATACCTCTCCTGCTGCTGCTGCTGCTGGCTGTCCAGCAGCAGACTGAAGGTGGCTGCTGCTGTGCACAGGTATATAAAGGCTCAGAGCCTATTATGACACGCGCAGCCAGCGTTCCATTGCCACATTCCATCTACTGCAGGCAGGATACCTGGCTGGCTGAATGTCGCTGAGAAGCTCACAGAGACCGCCATAAGCAACAGTTTAACAGAATGCCACAGACTAATCAACCAAACTTTTTGGGTTGGGTTCTCTTTTATAGTCTGCAGGCATTAAATGAAAGAAGTCAGTGTTCCAGCAGAAGGAGACAACGTTTCAGAAAAGGCATTGTAGCAAACCAAAAAAGAAATTTTAAGCGCAGCAGTGTAACCAGCGCACATACCTGTTAGCTCGGGTGAGTTTAAAAGGCTGCTGTTGATAACAAGGGCATTTGCTAAATAGATGGTGTGTGTGCAACAATATACTGAAAGGTCAATTATATTGTGCAGCTTATCTCACCACCTGTAGTTATTTAGGTGAAAGCTCCAAAATGCTTGCCTAATATGTCTGTTTATCCAAAAGGAAGTAGAAAGGGAGAGCTAGAAAGATAGCATTGCATCACATTACATGGCAATGCAATGCACAGTTGCTGAAGTTGAACCAAAATGAGCTTGTAATCTGGCTTCTGCAACTTTGAACATGAAAAATCCAATGAGGAGAAGAAAAGCAGAGCCAAAGAGTCCATCCCAAAATCCGACAAACAAGCAAAATGAACAAAAAACATTGAATTCAATTCTTTCTGATTTTAGAAACTGCATTAAAGAAGGGGTGCACCGGTCCTGGAGATACTGCAATACCAGGTCAATGCGTGGAGTGGACAGAGCAAGCTCTTTTTCCATCTCCCTGTTCTAAAAATCCATTTAATATATGGTCCCCAGATAGGGGACGTATCAGATATTAAACTGATAAGAACAGATACTACACTTGATCTTAGCCAAAAGGCCGAGAAGCGATAACCAGAATTGGTTTCAAACTACGGAGCCACCCAAGGATCCTAAAAAGTCCATTTGTGGAGATGAGCTCCTGGACTCCCGTTAAGAAGACATGTTGTCAACCTCTAGATCCCTTACATGCCTGCACTTTTCGGCTTGCTGCTGCTGCAATCCACGCGTTTTAGATCTGCATAACTCCACCTCTTTAAACACAGCACCTTCACCCCCTGCTGTTCCCACCCGCCTCAACACCGTTGGAAGGGAGGAGAACCAATTAAGGCGGGGGGTGGGGTGGAACGAGCAGCTGTCTACCCTTAGCAGGAGGGCTCCTGATTACATACCTCTCCTGCTGCTGCTGCTGCTGGCTGTCCAGCAGCAGACTGAAGGTGGCTGCTGCTGTGCACAGGTATATAAAGGCTCAGAGCCTATTATGACACGCGCAGCCAGCGTTCCATTGCCACATTCCATCTACTGCAGGCAGGATACCTGGCTGGCTGAATGTCGCTGAGAAGCTCACAGAGACCGCCATAAGCAACAGTTTAACAGAATGCCACAGACTAATCAACCAAACTTTTTGGGTTGGGTTCTCTTTTATAGTCTGCAGGCATTAAATGAAAGAAGTCAGTGTTCCAGCAGAAGGAGACAACGTTTCAGAAAAGGCATTGTAGCAAACCAAAAAAGAAATTTTAAGCGCAGCAGTGTAACCAGCGCACATACCTGTTAGCTCGGGTGAGTTTAAAAGGCTGCTGTTGATAACAAGGGCATTTGCTAAATAGATGGTGTGTGTGCAACAATATACTGAAAGGTCAATTATATTGTGCAGCTTATCTCACCACCTGTAGTTATTTAGGTGAAAGCTCCAAAATGCTTGCCTAATATGTCTGTTTATCCAAAAGGAAGTAGAAAGGGAGAGCTAGAAAGATAGCATTGCATCACATTACATGGCAATGCAATGCACAGTTGCTGAAGTTGAACCAAAATGAGCTTGTAATCTGGCTTCTGCAACTTTGAACATGAAAAATCCAATGAGGAGAAGAAAAGCAGAGCCAAAGAGTCCATCCCAAAATCCGACAAACAAGCAAAATGAACAAAAAACATTGAATTCAATTCTTTCTGATTTTAGAAACTGCATTAAAGAAGGGGTGCACCGGTCCTGGAGATACTGCAATACCAGGTCAATGCGTGGAGTGGACAGAGCAAGCTCTTTTTCCATCTCCCTGTTCTAAAAATCCATTTAATATATGGTCCCCAGATAGGGGACGTATCAGATATTAAACTGATAAGAACAGATACTACACTTGATCTTAGCCAAAAGGCCGAGAAGCGATAACCAGAATTGGTTTCAAACTACGGAGCCACCCAAGGATCCTAAAAAGTCCATTTGTGGAGATGAGCTCCTGGACTCCCGTTAAGAAGACATGTTGTCAACCTCTAGATCCCTTACATGCCTGCACTTTTCGGCTTGCTGCTGCTGCAATCCACGCGTTTTAGATCTGCATAACTCCACCTCTTTAAACACAGCACCTTCACCCCCTGCTGTTCCCACCCGCCTCAACACCGTTGGAAGGGAGGAGAACCAATTAAGGCGGGGGGTGGGGTGGAACGAGCAGCTGTCTACCCTTAGCAGGAGGGCTCCTGATTACATACCTCTCCTGCTGCTGCTGCTGCTGGCTGTCCAGCAGCAGACTGAAGGTGGCTGCTGCTGTGCACAGGTATATAAAGGCTCAGAGCCTATTATGACACGCGCAGCCAGCGTTCCATTGCCACATTCCATCTACTGCAGGCAGGATACCTGGCTGGCTGAATGTCGCTGAGAAGCTCACAGAGACCGCCATAAGCAACAGTTTAACAGAATGCCACAGACTAATCAACCAAACTTTTTGGGTTGGGTTCTCTTTTATAGTCTGCAGGCATTAAATGAAAGAAGTCAGTGTTCCAGCAGAAGGAGACAACGTTTCAGAAAAGGCATTGTAGCAAACCAAAAAAGAAATTTTAAGCGCAGCAGTGTAACCAGCGCACATACCTGTTAGCTCGGGTGAGTTTAAAAGGCTGCTGTTGATAACAAGGGCATTTGCTAAATAGATGGTGTGTGTGCAACAATATACTGAAAGGTCAATTATATTGTGCAGCTTATCTCACCACCTGTAGTTATTTAGGTGAAAGCTCCAAAATGCTTGCCTAATATGTCTGTTTATCCAAAAGGAAGTAGAAAGGGAGAGCTAGAAAGATAGCATTGCATCACATTACATGGCAATGCAATGCACAGTTGCTGAAGTTGAACCAAAATGAGCTTGTAATCTGGCTTCTGCAACTTTGAACATGAAAAATCCAATGAGGAGAAGAAAAGCAGAGCCAAAGAGTCCATCCCAAAATCCGACAAACAAGCAAAATGAACAAAAAACATTGAATTCAATTCTTTCTGATTTTAGAAACTGCATTAAAGAAGGGGTGCACCGGTCCTGGAGATACTGCAATACCAGGTCAATGCGTGGAGTGGACAGAGCAAGCTCTTTTTCCATCTTCCTGTTCTAAAAATCCATTTAATATATGGTCCCCAGATAGGGGACGTATCAGATATTAAACTGATAAGAACAGATACTACACTTGATCTTAGCCAAAAGGCCGAGAAGCGATAACCAGAATTGGTTTCAAACTACGGAGCCACCCAAGGATCCTAAAAAGTCCATTTGTGGAGATGAGCTCCTGGACTCCCGTTAAGAAGACATGTTGTCAACCTCTAGATCCCTTACATGCCTGCACTTTTCGGCTTGCTGCTGCTGCAATCCACGCGTTTTAGATCTGCATAACTCCACCTCTTTAAAAACAGCACCTTCACCCCCTGCTGTTCCCACCCGCCTCAACACCGTTGGAAGGGAGGAGAACCAATTAAGGCGGGGGGTGGGGTGGAACGAGCAGCTGTCTACCCTTAGCAGGAGGGCTCCTGATTACATACCTCTCCTGCTGCTGCTGCTGCTGGCTGTCCAGCAGCAGACTGAAGGTGGCTGCTGCTGTGCACAGGTATATAAAGGCTCAGAGCCTATTATGACACGCGCAGCCAGCGTTCCATTGCCACATTCCATCTACTGCAGGCAGGATACCTGGCTGGCTGAATGTCGCTGAGAAGCTCACAGAGACCGCCAGAAGCAACAGTTTAACAGAATGCCACAGACTAATCAACCAAACTTTTTGGGTTGGGTTCTCTTTTATAGTCTGCAGGCATTAAATGAAAGAAGTCAGTGTTCCAGCAGAAGGAGACAACGTTTCAGAAAAGGCATTGTAGCAAACCAAAAAAGAAATTTTAAGCGCAGCAGTGTAACCAGCGCACATACCTGTTAGCTCGGGTGAGTTTAAAAGGCTGCTGTTGATAACAAGGGCATTTGCTAAATAGATGGTGTGTGTGCAACAATATACTGAAAGGTCAATTATATTGTGCAGCTTATCTCACCACCTGTAGTTATTTAGGTGAAAGCTCCAAAATGCTTGCCTAATATGTCTGTTTATCCAAAAGGAAGTAGAAAGGGAGAGCTAGAAAGATAGCATTGCATCACATTACATGGCAATGCAATGCACAGTTGCTGAAGTTGAACCAAAATGAGCTTGTAATCTGGCTTCTGCAACTTTGAACATGAAAAATCCAATGAGGAGAAGAAAAGCAGAGCCAAAGAGTCCATCCCAAAATCCGACAAACAAGCAAAATGAACAAAAAACATTGAATTCAATTCTTTCTGATTTTAGAAACTGCATTAAAGAAGTGGTGCACCGGTCCTGGAGATACTGCAATACCAGGTCAATGCGTGGAGTGGACAGAGCAAGCTCTTTTTCCATCTCCCTGTTCTAAAAATCCATTTAATATATGGTCCCCAGATAGGGGACGTATCAGATATTAAACTGATAAGAACAGATACTACACTTGATCTTAGCCAAAAGGCCGAGAAGCGATAACCAGAATTGGTTTCAAACTACGGAGCCACCCAAGGATCCTAAAAAGTCCATTTGTGGAGATGAGCTCCTGGACTCCCGTTAAGAAGACATGTTGTCAACCTCTAGATCCCTTACATGCCTGCACTTTTCGGCTTGCTGCTGCTGCAATCCACGCGTTTTAGATCTGCATAACTCCACCTCTTTAAACACAGCACCTTCACCCCCTGCTGTTCCCACCCGCCTCAACACCGTTGGAAGGGAGGAGAACCAATTAAGGCGGGGGGTGGGGTGGAACGAGCAGCTGTCTACCCTTAGCAGGAGGGCTCCTGATTACATACCTCTCCTGCTGCTGCTGCTGCTGGCTGTCCAGCAGCAGACTGAAGGTGGCTGCTGCTGTGCACAGGTATATAAAGGCTCAGAGCCTATTATGACACGCGCAGCCAGCGTTCCATTGCCACATTCCATCTACTGCAGGCAGGATACCTGGCTGGCTGAATGTCGCTGAGAAGCTCACAGAGACCGCCATAAGCAACAGTTTAACAGAATGCCACAGACTAATCAACCAAACTTTTTGGGTTGGGTTCTCTTTTATAGTCTGCAGGCATTAAATGAAAGAAGTCAGTGTTCCAGCAGAAGGAGACAACGTTTCAGAAAAGGCATTGTAGCAAACCAAAAAAGAAATTTTAAGCGCAGCAGTGTAACCAGCGCACATACCTGTTAGCTCGGGTGAGTTTAAAAGGCTGCTGTTGATAACAAGGGCATTTGCTAAATAGATGGTGTGTGTGCAACAATATACTGAAAGGTCAATTATATTGTGCAGCTTATCTCACCACCTGTAGTTATTTAGGTGAAAGCTCCAAAATGCTTGCCTAATATGTCTGTTTATCCAAAAGGAAGTAGAAAGGGAGAGCTAGAAAGATAGCATTGCATCACATTACATGGCAATGCAATGCACTGTTGCTGAAGTTGAACCAAAATGAGCTTGTAATCTGGCTTCTGCAACTTTGAACATGAAAAATCCAATGAGGAGAAGAAAAGCAGAGCCAAAGAGTCCATCCCAAAATCCGACAAACAAGCAAAATGAACAAAAAACATTGAATTCAATTCTTTCTGATTTTAGAAACTGCATTAAAGAAGGGGTGCACCGGTCCTGGAGATACTGCAATACCAGGTCAATGCGTGGAGTGGACAGAGCAAGCTCTTTTTCCATCTCCCTGTTCTAAAAATCCATTTAATATATGGTCCCCAGATAGGGGACGTATCAGATATTAAACTGATAAGAACAGATACTACACTTGATCTTAGCCAAAAGGCCGAGAAGCGATAACCAGAATTGGTTTCAAACTACGGAGCCACCCAAGGATCCTAAAAAGTCCATTTGTGGAGATGAGCTCCTGGACTCCCGTTAAGAAGACATGTTGTCAACCTCTAGATCCCTTACATGCCTGCACTTTTCGGCTTGCTGCTGCTGCAATCCACGCGTTTTAGATCTGCATAACTCCACCTCTTTAAACACAGCACCTTCACCCCCTGCTGTTCCCACCCGCCTCAACACCGTTGGAAGGGAGGAGAACCAATTAAGGCGGGGGGTGGGGTGGAACGAGCAGCTGTCTACCCTTAGCAGGAGGGCTCCTGATTACATACCTCTCCTGCTGCTGCTGCTGCTGGCTGTCCAGCAGCAGACTGAAGGTGGCTGCTGCTGTGCACAGGTATATAAAGGCTCAGAGCCTATTATGACACGCGCAGCCAGCGTTCCATTGCCACATTCCATCTACTGCAGGCAGGATACCTGGCTGGCTGAATGTCGCTGAGAAGCTCACAGAGACCGCCATAAGCAACAGTTTAACAGAATGCCACAGACTAATCAACCAAACTTTTTGGGTTGGGTTCTCTTTTATAGTCTGCAGGCATTAAATGAAAGAAGTCAGTGTTCCAGCAGAAGGAGACAACGTTTCAGAAAAGGCATTGTAGCAAACCAAAAAAGAAATTTTAAGCGCAGCAGTGTAACCAGCGCACATACCTGTTAGCTCGGGTGAGTTTAAAAGGCTGCTGTTGATAACAAGGGCATTTGCTAAATAGATGGTGTGTGTGCAACAATATACTGAAAGGTCAATTATATTGTGCAGCTTATCTCACCACCTGTAGTTATTTAGGTGAAAGCTCCAAAATGCTTGCCTAATATGTCTGTTTATCCAAAAGGAAGTAGAAAGGGAGAGCTAGAAAGATAGCATTGCATCACATTACATGGCAATGCAATGCACAGTTGCTGAAGTTGAACCAAAATGAGCTTGTAATCTGGCTTCTGCAACTTTGAACATGAAAAATCCAATGAGGAGAAGAAAAGCAGAGCCAAAGAGTCCATCCCAAAATCCGACAAACAAGCAAAATGAACAAAAAACATTGAATTCAATTCTTTCTGATTTTAGAAACTGCATTAAAGAAGGGGTGCACCGGTCCTGGAGATACTGCAATACCAGGTCAATGCGTGGAGTGGACAGAGCAAGCTCTTTTTCCATCTCCCTGTTCTAAAAATCCATTTAATATATGGTCCCCAGATAGGGGACGTATCAGATATTAAACTGATAAGAACAGATACTACACTTGATCTTAGCCAAAAGGCCGAGAAGCGATAACCAGAATTGGTTTCAAACTACGGAGCCACCCAAGGATCCTAAAAAGTCCATTTGTGGAGATGAGCTCCTGGACTCCCGTTAAGAAGACATGTTGTCAACCTCTAGATCCCTTACATGCCTGCACTTTTCGGCTTGCTGCTGCTGCAATCCACGCGTTTTAGATCTGCATAACTCCACCTCTTTAAACACAGCACCTTCACCCCCTGCTGTTCCCACCCGCCTCAACACCGTTGGAAGGGAGGAGAACCAATTAAGGCGGGGGGTGGGGTGGAACGAGCAGCTGTCTACCCTTAGCAGGAGGGCTCCTGATTACATACCTCTCCTGCTGCTGCTGCTGCTGGCTGTCCAGCAGCAGACTGAAGGTGGCTGCTGCTGTGCACAGGTATATAAAGGCTCAGAGCCTATTATGACACGCGCAGCCAGCGTTCCATTGCCACATTCCATCTACTGCAGGCAGGATACCTGGCTGGCTGAATGTCGCTGAGAAGCTCACAGAGACCGCCATAAGCAACAGTTTAACAGAATGCCACAGACTAATCAACCAAACTTTTTGGGTTGGGTTCTCTTTTATAGTCTGCAGGCATTAAATGAAAGAAGTCAGTGTTCCAGCAGAAGGAGACAACGTTTCAGAAAAGGCATTGTAGCAAACCAAAAAAGAAATTTTAAGCGCAGCAGTGTAACCAGCGCACATACCTGTTAGCTCGGGTGAGTTTAAAAGGCTGCTGTTGATAACAAGGGCATTTGCTAAATAGATGGTGTGTGTGCAACAATATACTGAAAGGTCAATTATATTGTGCAGCTTATCTCACCACCTGTAGTTATTTAGGTGAAAGCTCCAAAATGCTTGCCTAATATGTCTGTTTATCCAAAAGGAAGTAGAAAGGGAGAGCTAGAAAGATAGCATTGCATCACATTACATGGCAATGCAATGCACAGTTGCTGAAGTTGAACCAAAATGAGCTTGTAATCTGGCTTCTGCAACTTTGAACATGAAAAATCCAATGAGGAGAAGAAAAGCAGAGCCAAAGAGTCCATCCCAAAATCCGACAAACAAGCAAAATGAACAAAAAACATTGAATTCAATTCTTTCTGATTTTAGAAACTGCATTAAAGAAGGGGTGCACCGGTCCTGGAGATACTGCAATACCAGGTCAATGCGTGGAGTGGACAGAGCAAGCTCTTTTTCCATCTCCCTGTTCTAAAAATCCATTTAATATATGGTCCCCAGATAGGGGACGTATCAGATATTAAACTGATAAGAACAGATACTACACTTGATCTTAGCCAAAAGGCCGAGAAGCGATAACCAGAATTGGTTTCAAACTACGGAGCCACCCAAGGATCCTAAAAAGTCCATTTGTGGAGATGAGCTCCTGGACTCCCGTTAAGAAGACATGTTGTCAACCTCTAGATCCCTTACATGCCTGCACTTTTCGGCTTGCTGCTGCTGCAATCCACGCGTTTTAGATCTGCATAACTCCACCTCTTTAAACACAGCACCTTCACCCCCTGCTGTTCCCACCCGCCTCAACACCGTTGGAAGGGAGGAGAACCAATTAAGGCGGGGGGTGGGGTGGAACGAGCAGCTGTCTACCCTTAGCAGGAGGGCTCCTGATTACATACCTCTCCTGCTGCTGCTGCTGCTGGCTGTCCAGCAGCAGACTGAAGGTGGCTGCTGCTGTGCACAGGTATATAAAGGGTCAGAGCCTATTATGACACGCGCAGCCAGCGTTCCATTGCCACATTCCATCTACTGCAGGCAGGATACCTGGCTGGCTGAATGTCGCTGAGAAGCTCACAGAGACCGCCATAAGCAACAGTTTAACAGAATGCCACAGACTAATCAACCAAACTTTTTGGGTTGGGTTCTCTTTTATAGTCTGCAGGCATTAAATGAAAGAAGTCAGTGTTCCAGCAGAAGGAGACAACGTTTCAGAAAAGGCATTGTAGCAAACCAAAAAAGAAATTTTAAGCGCAGCAGTGTAACCAGCGCACATACCTGTTAGCTCGGGTGAGTTTAAAAGGCTGCTGTTGATAACAAGGGCATTTGCTAAATAGATGGTGTGTGTGCAACAATATACTGAAAGGTCAATTATATTGTGCAGCTTATCTCACCACCTGTAGTTATTTAGGTGAAAGCTCCAAAATGCTTGCCTAATATGTCTGTTTATCCAAAAGGAAGTAGAAAGGGAGAGCTAGAAAGATAGCATTGCATCACATTACATGGCAATGCAATGCACAGTTGCTGAAGTTGAACCAAAATGAGCTTGTAATCTGGCTTCTGCAACTTTGAACATGAAAAATCCAATGAGGAGAAGAAAAGCAGAGCCAAAGAGTCCATCCCAAAATCCGACAAACAAGCAAAATGAACAAAAAACATTGAATTCAATTCTTTCTGATTTTAGAAACTGCATTAAAGAAGGGGTGCACCGGTCCTGGAGATACTGCAATACCAGGTCAATGCGTGGAGTGGACAGAGCAAGCTCTTTTTCCATCTCCCTGTTCTAAAAATCCATTTAATATATGGTCCCCAGATAGGGGACGTATCAGATATTAAACTGATAAGAACAGATACTACACTTGATCTTAGCCAAAAGGCCGAGAAGCGATAACCAGAATTGGTTTCAAACTACGGAGCCACCCAAGGATCCTAAAAAGTCCATTTGTGGAGATGAGCTCCTGGACTCCCGTTAAGAAGACATGTTGTCAACCTCTAGATCCCTTACATGCCTGCACTTTTCGGCTTGCTGCTGCTGCAATCCACGCGTTTTAGATCTGCATAACTCCACCTCTTTAAACACAGCACCTTCACCCCCTGCTGTTCCCACCCGCCTCAACACCGTTGGAAGGGAGGAGAACCAATTAAGGCGGGGGGTGGGGTGGAACGAGCAGCTGTCTACCCTTAGCAGGAGGGCTCCTGATTACATACCTCTCCTGCTGCTGCTGCTGCTGGCTGTCCAGCAGCAGACTGAAGGTGGCTGCTGCTGTGCACAGGTATATAAAGGCTCAGAGCCTATTATGACACGCGCAGCCAGCGTTCCATTGCCACATTCCATCTACTGCAGGCAGGATACCTGGCTGGCTGAATGTCGCTGAGAAGCTCACAGAGACCGCCATAAGCAACAGTTTAACAGAATGCCACAGACTAATCAACCAAACTTTTTGGGTTGGGTTCTCTTTTATAGTCTGCAGGCATTAAATGAAAGAAGTCAGTGTTCCAGCAGAAGGAGACAACGTTTCAGAAAAGGCATTGTAGCAAACCAAAAAAGAAATTTTAAGCGCAGCAGTGTAACCAGCGCACATACCTGTTAGCTCGGGTGAGTTTAAAAGGCTGCTGTTGATAACAAGGGCATTTGCTAAATAGATGGTGTGTGTGCAACAATATACTGAAAGGTCAATTATATTGTGCAGCTTATCTCACCACCTGTAGTTATTTAGGTGAAAGCTCCAAAATGCTTGCCTAATATGTCTGTTTATCCAAAAGGAAGTAGAAAGGGAGAGCTAGAAAGATAGCATTGCATCACATTACATGGCAATGCAATGCACAGTTGCTGAAGTTGAACCAAAATGAGCTTGTAATCTGGCTTCTGCAACTTTGAACATGAAAAATCCAATGAGGAGAAGAAAAGCAGAGCCAAAGAGTCCATCCCAAAATCCGACAAACAAGCAAAATGAACAAAAAACATTGAATTCAATTCTTTCTGATTTTAGAAACTGCATTAAAGAAGGGGTGCACCGGTCCTGGAGATACTGCAATACCAGGTCAATGCGTGGAGTGGACAGAGCAAGCTCTTTTTCCATCTCCCTGTTCTAAAAATCCATTTAATATATGGTCCCCAGATAGGGGACGTATCAGATATTAAACTGATAAGAACAGATTTTTTTTTTTTTTTTTTTTTTACGACGCACTAACTAGACACATCACACCCCTATGCTACACAAAACACTCAATCTGAAAGAAAAAGCATATCAATCAATACAGTACGACGAACCGTGATAAGGGATAGGGATTGGGAAAAAGGGGATGGGGAGGGGAAAATCACAGGCCCGAAGCTTTATTGAAAGACAAGACACATAAGGGGAGAGGGGGAGGAGGGGTTTAGTCCTCATCCTCGTCCTCCGGACCGTCCATGATGGAATAGTCTCTGAGCAGGCTGTGGATCAGCCTGCGGCAGTCCTGGATGGACATCCTCTCCCTCCTCAAGATGAGCCGGTTCCTGGCGACCCAAAGGGCATCCTTGAAGCAGTTCATAAGGCGCCAAGCCTCCTGGATGGCTCCGACGGTATGAACCCCAGGGAAGAGTCCATAAAGCACAGAATGGTGCGATAGGCTCGCCCTGGGGACAGAGTTCCTCAGGTCGTCCTCAAGTGCAGTCAATAGGCGCTGTGCAAATCCGCAGTCCCAAAAAGTGTGCAAAGATGTTTCCTCCACGAAGGGGCACCTTGGGCAGTACCGGGTCTTGCACAGGTTCCGGGCATGCATGAATGACCGGACGGGCAGTCCGCCCTGAATCGCCATCCACGACAAGTCCTTGTGCCCGTTGGTCAGCCTGTCAGACGACACATTTGTCCACACAGTCTCCAGCGTGTCCTGGTGAAGTCCTGTGATGTTCTCCACGTCATCCTTGGCTCTGATTAGCTTGTGGATAGTTTTGGGCTTCCACAAGTCGGGCTTGAGTCCCTCCAGTTGATGCTCCCCCACAAATCGAACGACGTCTCCGTAGAACCATGGCGTCGTCCAGTTGTAGGGGAAGGAGCTGTCCCACTTGTCCCAGCCGAGTCGCCTCCAAAGAGG
The DNA here is from genome assembly GCF_046119375.1 of Phyllobates terribilis. Lineage (NCBI taxonomy): Eukaryota > Metazoa > Chordata > Amphibia > Anura > Dendrobatidae > Phyllobates > Phyllobates terribilis. The sequence continues at coordinate 24,589 of NW_027365465.1, forward strand.
AAGCAGGAAGAAGCGAGACATGGACCTGCCCGCGGAGCCATTCTTGACTTGCAAAGTCCGGCGGACACAATCACACACAAAAGAGGATCGCAGGAGGGTGGGGATATCTGGAACGCCCTTCCCACCCTTGCGAGGCTCCTTGTACATGACGGCCCGCCTGACTCTGTCCATCTTGGATCCCCAGACAAAGTGAAACACTGTCCTGGTAATGGCCCTGCACACAGTGACGTGTGGGGGCCAGGCCTGCGCCGTGTACTGCAAGACGGGCAGGACCTCATTACGCAGGACGAGTGCCTTACCCTCACAAGTGAGGTGTCTGAGGCTCCAGAGTCCGATCCGTTGCTTCACCTTGGCCAAGCGTTCTTGCCAGGACTTGAGGGCCGCTCCTTCCTTCCCGAACCAGACTCCCAGCACCTTGAGGAAATCCGGTTGAATGTTGAAGGGGAAGGGGGCGGAGGAGGCCGGCTGCCAATCCCCGAAGAGCATGGCTTCCGACTTCCTGCAGTTGACTTTGGCCCCTGAAGCCCGGCCGAACCTCTCACACGTCTGGACGAGGGCGTCGACTGAACCACGATCAGCGCAGAAGACGGTGACGTCGTCCATGTAGAGCGAGCACTTGACCTCGTGTCGTCCCGGACCCGGTGCGGTGATCCCTCTGATCTCTCCATTCTGCCGGATAGCCTCTGCGAAGAGTTCTATAACACAAACAAAAAGAAGAGGTGATAGAGGGCAGCCTTGTCTGACCCCAGAGAGGACAGGGAAGGGGTCAGTCTTCCAGCCGTTCACCAACACCGAGCTGTGGATATCAAAATACATCAGACGGACATACGAACAAAACATGTTACCCAAACCTAACCGGTGCAGAGCTCGGCCCATGAACTCGTGGGAAACCCGGTCGAAGGCCTTCTCCTGATCCAAGGAGACCAGGGCCGCGTGTGCGCGGCGGACCTTGATGTACTCGACCGTGTCCCGCACGAGAGCGAGGCTGTCTGCGATGCGACGTCCAGGGATGCCGCAGGTCTGGTCCGGGTGGATGATCCGTCCGATCACCGTCTTAAGTCGTGTCGCCATCGTCTTGGCCAGGATCTTGTAGTCCACGTTGAGCAGAGTGATGGGACGCCAATTCCTCAGGTCGCACCTCTCTCCCTTCCGCTTGAACAGGATCGTGACCATTCCTTCCCTCAAAGATGGAGGCATTCTACCCTCCACCACCATCTCCTCGTACAGGTCCAACAGGTCCGGACAGATGAGGTCTCCCAGCGCTACATAGAGCTCCGCTGGAAGACCATCACTGCCCGGGGTCCTGCCGGTCCTAAAGGATTTAGCGGCAGAGAGCAATTCGCCCACCATCAGAGGTTTGTCCAAGGCTGCCGTGCCTGCAGGATCAAGATGGTTAGTGATACCTGACAGAAACTTATCAGCAGCGTCGGGGTCGGTAGTCTTGTGGGAGTAGAGTTCGCTGTAGAAGTCGCTGACGACCCTCATCACGTCCTCCTTCCCACGTCGCATGTTTCCGCTCTCGTCTCGCAGCTCGTTCAGGGGCGTGTGACCGGCATGAAGTTTCCTGAAAAAGAATGAGTTACATTTCTCACCCTTCTCCAGATTCTCCACTTTGGAACGGAAGACGATTCGCTTGGACTCCTCCTCAAAGTGCCTTTTCAGGCTCTTCTTGGTCTCCTCCAGCTCCTCCCTCACGTCCCAGCCGCAGTGAAGAAGGTCCTGCAGCGACCGCAGCTCGCGCTGCAACCCTCTGAAGTCCCTCCTCTTCTCACACGCCTGTTGTCGACCCTTGGCCTGAAAGAAACAGCGAAACTCAAGTTTAACATATTCCCACCAATCAGAGACTGTTTGGAAGCTACCCTTGTAGGACTGCCACATTGCGTAGGCTGCTCTCAGCTCCTCCACGACTTCATCCTGAGCCAGCAGAGCACAATTCAGCTTCCAGGAGCCGGGCCCGGACGGAAAACCGTCGCCGAGGACACCTTGTAAGTGAATGGCTCTGTGGTCGGAGAAGAAGCAGGAGACCATCGAGTGCCTACTCTGCCTGACTGCCCGAGAGGTGAACACAAAGTCAATCCTGGAGCGGAGTGAGCCATCGGGTCGGCTCCACGAATAGTTCGTGGAGCCTCTCCCCATGGAGCCCACCACGTCCTGAAGAGAGGCCTCGGTTACCATCTCGATGAGCAGCTTGGACGTGATGTCCAACTTGGCAGATGTGCCAGAACTACGACCATCCTCCTCGATGGGGCAGTTGAAATCCCCGGCCATCACTAAGGTCCTGGTGGTGGCAAGCTGAAGCCGCAGGGTCTGGAAAAGCTCCAAACGCTCATTCTTCAGTGGGGACGCATACACGTTGATGAACCTGACAGGTTCTCCCGCCCAGTTGCCATCTACAACAAGAGCCCTGCCGCAGATGAGCTCCTGGACGGACTCAAGCGTGAATGCGCCCCCCCTGATCAGAATTGCGACCCCCGCAGACTTGCAGTCACCCCCACCGGACCAGTAGGATGGACCGTGGGACCACTCCCTGGCCAGATGTTTGAAGGACCTAGAGGAGGGAAGGGAACATTCCTGCAACATATAAACATCACACAACTGGGAAGTAAGGAAGGCATAAATAGTCTGACGTCTGAACTTGTCCTTGATGCTCCTGACATTAATGGAAAATAAGTTAATATTAGCCATCATGTAGGGAAAAAAGAAAAAGTTAGCGCAGGCAATACACCTTAGTTACCACTCCGGTCGGGTGGTCCCTCGTCGGTGTTGACTGCTGGTGACGGGATCACCAGCAGGCCCTCTTCCTCCATCTGGTCAAGCAGCGCGGCCTCGATCTCGGCGACCACCAGTTCCTCCTCTTCTGGCTCGGCCACCAGGGTCTCAACCATGTGCTCCATCTCTTCTGGCTCAGGGAGGGTATCCTCCTTTTCGCCTACGAAATCCAGAATCTTCTTTTTGGAGGATTCAGTAGCAGGGCTGTCCTCCACCTTCCTCTTTCCCCGGGTTGGAACTGGGGAGACAAGAAGAGGAAAATCCTCCTCGGAATAGATAGCGGCGGGTGGAGGAAAGGTTAATTCCACCGCTACCATGGTCTGGGGAGGGAGAGTGGCTGCCGGGGCAGGGGAAAGGACACCTGCTGAGGAGTAGGGGAAGGAGGAAGAGGAAGTGGAATCCTCAGCAGGGGTGGCCGGGGTGGGGGGGGATTGGACGGGGGTGGCAGGGGGAGGGATCGAGAGAGGGGTGACAGAACTCTTACCCTCCTTTGACTTTTTCTTCTGCTTCGGAGCTGCTGGGACCGTCGCTGGGGCTTTGGCCACCGACTCCTTGACCGCATTGGCCTTGGTCGTCTCGGCCTTGGCCGCTGGGGCCTTGGTCGTCGCGTCCTTGACCTTCACAGGCCTGGTCGTCGGGGCCTTGTCCTCCGTAGCTGGGGTCGTCGCAACCACCGATGCCCAGGATCTCTCACGCTTGGGGCAATCCTTGTACAGATGAGCCGCCAGCCCACACAGGTTGCAGGACGTCTTCTTCGGGCAGTCCTTCGAGCTGTGTCCCGTCACTCGACAAATCCTGCAGGCATCCTCCTTGCAGTCCTTCATCTCGTGGCCGTTCTTGCCGCATCTCCTGCAGTTCCGCGGCATGTCCGGGTAATAGATGAGGCCGTAGGAGTTGCCCAGGGAGAATGTCGGGGGCAGGTGCCGAAGTCCGTCTGAGTACGCCAGGTCCCTGTGAAGTCTAACGGTCACCGACCACTTACCTGTCCAGAAGCCGAGTCCATTCAGGATGTGAGAGGGTTCCTTCACAACCAAACAGAAGCGTCTCAGGAAGGTACAGATGTCTTGGCCTGGGGTGTGCGGGTTGCGCATGGAGACCGTGATCCTCCTTTCGTCCCTCTGGATAGGGCAGCTACCTGTAAAGGCAGAGAAAGAATTATCCGGTCCTTTTGCGCTTACCATTTCCCAGAACCTCCTGCAGGTGTTCACAGTGGCGAAGGTGACGAAGAAGATCCCCGTCAAGAAGGTCTGGATGCTGAGGGTGTCCGACCTGGAGAAGCCTCGATCCAGCAGCATCTTCTGGCAGAACACGTCCGAGGACATGTCCGGCACCCTCCCATCCACTTCCTTCAGCTTCAGGGCCACCGTCTGCCGCATCCATGGCTCCAGGGCTGGAGCTTCGTGGCGGGGCTTCTGGGGTCCCTTCTGCTGGCCAGTCGTGGAGGCAGAGTCCTTGGGGTCAGAATCGGCTCCTGGCTGGGCCCTCCTGGCTGTCCCCTGCTCCAGGCTCTTCTTTTCGGCCTTCCTCGCAGCGCTTGCCATGGCTTTCCTCCTGCAGTTACTTCTTGGAGCTGGATCTGGAACTCTTCCCGGAATGGGTGGAGCTATGCAGATTCTTCTCCCGTCGTGTTCTGGACAAATTCCCCGAAAGGTCTTTGTCTCGATGATTTTCTTCCTCGAAGATTCCACAGGACAGCCCGATTCTTCTCCGAGTCTTCGTCTTCTTCTGGATTCTTTAGAGCTTCTTCCTCCCACCGATATCCGCCTTCCTTCTCCGATGTCAGCTGGGCTCCGAAGCTCTTCTCCTTCCGAGTTCGATCGCTCTCGTCAAGTGTAGATCGTAGCTCTTGTGTTCTTAAAAGAACAGATACTACACTTGATCTTAGCCAAAAGGCCGAGAAGCGATAACCAGAATTGGTTTCAAACTACGGAGCCACCCAAGGATCCTAAAAAGTCCATTTGTGGAGATGAGCTCCTGGACTCCCGTTAAGAAGACATGTTGTCAACCTCTAGATCCCTTACATGCCTGCACTTTTCGGCTTGCTGCTGCTGCAATCCACGCGTTTTAGATCTGCATAACTCCACCTCTTTAAACACAGCACCTTCACCCCCTGCTGTTCCCACCCGCCTCAACACCGTTGGAAGGGAGGAGAACCAATTAAGGCGGGGGGTGGGGTGGAACGAGCAGCTGTCTACCCTTAGCAGGAGGGCTCCTGATTACATACCTCTCCTGCTGCTGCTGCTGCTGGCTGTCCAGCAGCAGACTGAAGGTGGCTGCTGCTGTGCACAGGTATATAAAGGCTCAGAGCCTATTATGACACGCGCAGCCAGCGTTCCATTGCCACATTCCATCTACTGCAGGCAGGATACCTGGCTGGCTGAATGTCGCTGAGAAGCTCACAGAGACCGCCATAAGCAACAGTTTAACAGAATGCCACAGACTAATCAACCAAACTTTTTGGGTTGGGTTCTCTTTTATAGTCTGCAGGCATTAAATGAAAGAAGTCAGTGTTCCAGCAGAAGGAGACAACGTTTCAGAAAAGGCATTGTAGCAAACCAAAAAAGAAATTTTAAGCGCAGCAGTGTAACCAGCGCACATACCTGTTAGCTCGGGTGAGTTTAAAAGGCTGCTGTTGATAACAAGGGCATTTGCTAAATAGATGGTGTGTGTGCAACAATATACTGAAAGGTCAATTATATTGTGCAGCTTATCTCACCACCTGTAGTTATTTAGGTGAAAGCTCCAAAATGCTTGCCTAATATGTCTGTTTATCCAAAAGGAAGTAGAAAGGGAGAGCTAGAAAGATAGCATTGCATCACATTACATGGCAATGCAATGCACAGTTGCTGAAGTTGAACCAAAATGAGCTTGTAATCTGGCTTCTGCAACTTTGAACATGAAAAATCCAATGAGGAGAAGAAAAGCAGAGCCAAAGAGTCCATCCCAAAATCCGACAAACAAGCAAAATGAACAAAAAACATTGAATTCAATTCTTTCTGATTTTAGAAACTGCATTAAAGAAGGGGTGCACCGGTCCTGGAGATACTGCAATACCAGGTCAATGCGTGGAGTGGACAGAGCAAGCTCTTTTTCCATCTCCCTGTTCTAAAAATCCATTTAATATATGGTCCCCAGATAGGGGACGTATCAGATATTAAACTGATAAGAACAGATACTACACTTGATCTTAGCCAAAAGGCCGAGAAGCGATAACCAGAATTGGTTTCAAACTACGGAGCCACCCAAGGATCCTAAAAAGTCCATTTGTGGAGATGAGCTCCTGGACTCCCGTTAAGAAGACATGTTGTCAACCTCTAGATCCCTTACATGCCTGCACTTTTCGGCTTGCTGCTGCTGCAATCCACGCGTTTTAGATCTGCATAACTCCACCTCTTTAAACACAGCACCTTCACCCCCTGCTGTTCCCACCCGCCTCAACACCGTTGGAAGGGAGGAGAACCAATTAAGGCGGGGGGTGGGGTGGAACGAGCAGCTGTCTACCCTTAGCAGGAGGGCTCCTGATTACATACCTCTCCTGCTGCTGCTGCTGCTGGCTGTCCAGCAGCAGACTGAAGGTGGCTGCTGCTGTGCACAGGTATATAAAGGCTCAGAGCCTATTATGACACGCGCAGCCAGCGTTCCATTGCCACATTCCATCTACTGCAGGCAGGATACCTGGCTGGCTGAATGTCGCTGAGAAGCTCACAGAGACCGCCATAAGCAACAGTTTAACAGAATGCCACAGACTAATCAACCAAACTTTTTGGGTTGGGTTCTCTTTTATAGTCTGCAGGCATTAAATGAAAGAAGTCAGTGTTCCAGCAGAAGGAGACAACGTTTCAGAAAAGGCATTGTAGCAAACCAAAAAAGAAATTTTAAGCGCAGCAGTGTAACCAGCGCACATACCTGTTAGCTCGGGTGAGTTTAAAAGGCTGCTGTTGATAACAAGGGCATTTGCTAAATAGATGGTGTGTGTGCAACAATATACTGAAAGGTCAATTATATTGTGCAGCTTATCTCACCACCTGTAGTTATTTAGGTGAAAGCTCCAAAATGCTTGCCTAATATGTCTGTTTATCCAAAAGGAAGTAGAAAGGGAGAGCTAGAAAGATAGCATTGCATCACATTACATGGCAATGCAATGCACAGTTGCTGAAGTTGAACCAAAATGAGCTTGTAATCTGGCTTCTGCAACTTTGAACATGAAAAATCCAATGAGGAGAAGAAAAGCAGAGCCAAAGAGTCCATCCCAAAATCCGACAAACAAGCAAAATGAACAAAAAACATTGAATTCAATTCTTTCTGATTTTAGAAACTGCATTAAAGAAGGGGTGCACCGGTCCTGGAGATACTGCAATACCAGGTCAATGCGTGGAGTGGACAGAGCAAGCTCTTTTTCCATCTCCCTGTTCTAAAAATCCATTTAATATATGGTCCCCAGATAGGGGACGTATCAGATATTAAACTGATAAGAACAGATACTACACTTGATCTTAGCCAAAAGGCCGAGAAGCGATAACCAGAATTGGTTTCAAACTACGGAGCCACCCAAGGATCCTAAAAAGTCCATTTGTGGAGATGAGCTCCTGGACTCCCGTTAAGAAGACATGTTGTCAACCTCTAGATCCCTTACATGCCTGCACTTTTCGGCTTGCTGCTGCTGCAATCCACGCGTTTTAGATCTGCATAACTCCACCTCTTTAAACACAGCACCTTCACCCCCTGCTGTTCCCACCCGCCTCAACACCGTTGGAAGGGAGGAGAACCAATTAAGGCGGGGGGTGGGGTGGAACGAGCAGCTGTCTACCCTTAGCAGGAGGGCTCCTGATTACATACCTCTCCTGCTGCTGCTGCTGCTGGCTGTCCAGCAGCAGACTGAAGGTGGCTGCTGCTGTGCACAGGTATATAAAGGCTCAGAGCCTATTATGACACGCGCAGCCAGCGTTCCATTGCCACATTCCATCTACTGCAGGCAGGATACCTGGCTGGCTGAATGTCGCTGAGAAGCTCACAGAGACCGCCATAAGCAACAGTTTAACAGAATGCCACAGACTAATCAACCAAACTTTTTGGGTTGGGTTCTCTTTTATAGTCTGCAGGCATTAAATGAAAGAAGTCAGTGTTCCAGCAGAAGGAGACAACGTTTCAGAAAAGGCATTGTAGCAAACCAAAAAAGAAATTTTAAGCGCAGCAGTGTAACCAGCGCACATACCTGTTAGCTCGGGTGAGTTTAAAAGGCTGCTGTTGATAACAAGGGCATTTGCTAAATAGATGGTGTGTGTGCAACAATATACTGAAAGGTCAATTATATTGTGCAGCTTATCTCACCACCTGTAGTTATTTAGGTGAAAGCTCCAAAATGCTTGCCTAATATGTCTGTTTATCCAAAAGGAAGTAGAAAGGGAGAGCTAGAAAGATAGCATTGCATCACATTACATGGCAATGCAATGCACAGTTGCTGAAGTTGAACCAAAATGAGCTTGTAATCTGGCTTCTGCAACTTTGAACATGAAAAATCCAATGAGGAGAAGAAAAGCAGAGCCAAAGAGTCCATCCCAAAATCCGACAAACAAGCAAAATGAACAAAAAACATTGAATTCAATTCTTTCTGATTTTAGAAACTGCATTAAAGAAGGGGTGCACCGGTCCTGGAGATACTGCAATACCAGGTCAATGCGTGGAGTGGACAGAGCAAGCTCTTTTTCCATCTCCCTGTTCTAAAAATCCATTTAATATATGGTCCCCAGATAGGGGACGTATCAGATATTAAACTGATAAGAACAGATACTACACTTGATCTTAGCCAAAAGGCCGAGAAGCGATAACCAGAATTGGTTTCAAACTACGGAGCCACCCAAGGATCCTAAAAAGTCCATTTGTGGAGATGAGCTCCTGGACTCCCGTTAAGAAGACATGTTGTCAACCTCTAGATCCCTTACATGCCTGCACTTTTCGGCTTGCTGCTGCTGCAATCCACGCGTTTTAGATCTGCATAACTCCACCTCTTTAAACACAGCACCTTCACCCCCTGCTGTTCCCACCCGCCTCAACACCGTTGGAAGGGAGGAGAACCAATTAAGGCGGGGGGTGGGGTGGAACGAGCAGCTGTCTACCCTTAGCAGGAGGGCTCCTGATTACATACCTCTCCTGCTGCTGCTGCTGCTGGCTGTCCAGCAGCAGACTGAAGGTGGCTGCTGCTGTGCACAGGTATATAAAGGCTCAGAGCCTATTATGACACGCGCAGCCAGCGTTCCATTGCCACATTCCATCTACTGCAGGCAGGATACCTGGCTGGCTGAATGTCGCTGAGAAGCTCACAGAGACCGCCATAAGCAACAGTTTAACAGAATGCCACAGACTAATCAACCAAACTTTTTGGGTTGGGTTCTCTTTTATAGTCTGCAGGCATTAAATGAAAGAAGTCAGTGTTCCAGCAGAAGGAGACAACGTTTCAGAAAAGGCATTGTAGCAAACCAAAAAAGAAATTTTAAGCGCAGCAGTGTAACCAGCGCACATACCTGTTAGCTCGGGTGAGTTTAAAAGGCTGCTGTTGATAACAAGGGCATTTGCTAAATAGATGGTGTGTGTGCAACAATATACTGAAAGGTCAATTATATTGTGCAGCTTATCTCACCACCTGTAGTTATTTAGGTGAAAGCTCCAAAATGCTTGCCTAATATGTCTGTTTATCCAAAAGGAAGTAGAAAGGGAGAGCTAGAAAGATAGCATTGCATCACATTACATGGCAATGCAATGCACAGTTGCTGAAGTTGAACCAAAATGAGCTTGTAATCTGGCTTCTGCAACTTTGAACATGAAAAATCCAATGAGGAGAAGAAAAGCAGAGCCAAAGAGTCCATCCCAAAATCCGACAAACAAGCAAAATGAACAAAAAACATTGAATTCAATTCTTTCTGATTTTAGAAACTGCATTAAAGAAGGGGTGCACCGGTCCTGGAGATACTGCAATACCAGGTCAATGCGTGGAGTGGACAGAGCAAGCTCTTTTTCCATCTCCCTGTTCTAAAAATCCATTTAATATATGGTCCCCAGATAGGGGACGTATCAGATATTAAACTGATAAGAACAGATACTACACTTGATCTTAGCCAAAAGGCCGAGAAGCGATAACCAGAATTGGTTTCAAACTACGGAGCCACCCAAGGATCCTAAAAAGTCCATTTGTGGAGATGAGCTCCTGGACTCCCGTTAAGAAGACATGTTGTCAACCTCTAGATCCCTTACATGCCTGCACTTTTCGGCTTGCTGCTGCTGCAATCCACGCGTTTTAGATCTGCATAACTCCACCTCTTTAAACACAGCACCTTCACCCCCTGCTGTTCCCACCCGCCTCAACACCGTTGGAAGGGAGGAGAACCAATTAAGGCGGGGGGTGGGGTGGAACGAGCAGCTGTCTACCCTTAGCAGGAGGGCTCCTGATTACATACCTCTCCTGCTGCTGCTGCTGCTGGCTGTCCAGCAGCAGACTGAAGGTGGCTGCTGCTGTGCACAGGTATATAAAGGCTCAGAGCCTATTATGACACGCGCAGCCAGCGTTCCATTGCCACATTCCATCTACTGCAGGCAGGATACCTGGCTGGCTGAATGTCGCTGAGAAGCTCACAGAGACCGCCATAAGCAACAGTTTAACAGAATGCCACAGACTAATCAACCAAACTTTTTGGGTTGGGTTCTCTTTTATAGTCTGCAGGCATTAAATGAAAGAAGTCAGTGTTCCAGCAGAAGGAGACAACGTTTCAGAAAAGGCATTGTAGCAAACCAAAAAAGAAATTTTAAGCGCAGCAGTGTAACCAGCGCACATACCTGTTAGCTCGGGTGAGTTTAAAAGGCTGCTGTTGATAACAAGGGCATTTGCTAAATAGATGGTGTGTGTGCAACAATATACTGAAAGGTCAATTATATTGTGCAGCTTATCTCACCACCTGTAGTTATTTAGGTGAAAGCTCCAAAATGCTTGCCTAATATGTCTGTTTATCCAAAAGGAAGTAGAAAGGGAGAGCTAGAAAGATAGCATTGCATCACATTACATGGCAATGCAATGCACAGTTGCTGAAGTTGAACCAAAATGAGCTTGTAATCTGGCTTCTGCAACTTTGAACATGAAAAATCCAATGAGGAGAAGAAAAGCAGAGCCAAAGAGTCCATCCCAAAATCCGACAAACAAGCAAAATGAACAAAAAACATTGAATTCAATTCTTTCTGATTTTAGAAACTGCATTAAAGAAGGGGTGCACCGGTCCTGGAGATACTGCAATACCAGGTCAATGCGTGGAGTGGACAGAGCAAGCTCTTTTTCCATCTCCCTGTTCTAAAAATCCATTTAATATATGGTCCCCAGATAGGGGACGTATCAGATATTAAACTGATAAGAACAGATACTACACTTGATCTTAGCCAAAAGGCCGAGAAGCGATAACCAGAATTGGTTTCAAACTACGGAGCCACCCAAGGATCCTAAAAAGTCCATTTGTGGAGATGAGCTCCTGGACTCCCGTTAAGAAGACATGTTGTCAACCTCTAGATCCCTTACATGCCTGCACTTTTCGGCTTGCTGCTGCTGCAATCCACGCGTTTTAGATCTGCATAACTCCACCTCTTTAAACACAGCACCTTCACCCCCTGCTGTTCCCACCCGCCTCAACACCGTTGGAAGGGAGGAGAACCAATTAAGGCGGGGGGTGGGGTGGAACGAGCAGCTGTCTACCCTTAGCAGGAGGGCTCCTGATTACATACCTCTCCTGCTGCTGCTGCTGCTGGCTGTCCAGCAGCAGACTGAAGGTGGCTGCTGCTGTGCACAGGTATATAAAGGCTCAGAGCCTATTATGACACGCGCAGCCAGCGTTCCATTGCCACATTCCATCTACTGCAGGCAGGATACCTGGCTGGCTGAATGTCGCTGAGAAGCTCACAGAGACCGCCATAAGCAACAGTTTAACAGAATGCCACAGACTAATCAACCAAACTTTTTGGGTTGGGTTCTCTTTTATAGTCTGCAGGCATTAAATGAAAGAAGTCAGTGTTCCAGCAGAAGGAGACAACGTTTCAGAAAAGGCATTGTAGCAAACCAAAAAAGAAATTTTAAGCGCAGCAGTGTAACCAGCGCACATACCTGTTAGCTCGGGTGAGTTTAAAAGGCTGCTGTTGATAACAAGGGCATTTGCTAAATAGATGGTGTGTGTGCAACAATATACTGAAAGGTCAATTATATTGTGCAGCTTATCTCACCACCTGTAGTTATTTAGGTGAAAGCTCCAAAATGCTTGCCTAATATGTCTGTTTATCCAAAAGGAAGTAGAAAGGGAGAGCTAGAAAGATAGCATTGCATCACATTACATGGCAATGCAATGCACAGTTGCTGAAGTTGAACCAAAATGAGCTTGTAATCTGGCTTCTGCAACTTTGAACATGAAAAATCCAATGAGGAGAAGAAAAGCAGAGCCAAAGAGTCCATCCCAAAATCCGACAAACAAGCAAAATGAACAAAAAACATTGAATTCAATTCTTTCTGATTTTAGAAACTGCATTAAAGAAGGGGTGCACCGGTCCTGGAGATACTGCAATACCAGGTCAATGCGTGGAGTGGACAGAGCAAGCTCTTTTTCCATCTCCCTGTTCTAAAAATCCATTTAATATATGGTCCCCAGATAGGGGACGTATCAGATATTAAACTGATAAGAACAGATACTACACTTGATCTTAGCCAAAAGGCCGAGAAGCGATAACCAGAATTGGTTTCAAACTACGGAGCCACCCAAGGATCCTAAAAAGTCCATTTGTGGAGATGAGCTCCTGGACTCCCGTTAAGAAGACATGTTGTCAACCTCTAGATCCCTTACATGCCTGCACTTTTCGGCTTGCTGCTGCTGCAATCCACGCGTTTTAGATCTGCATAACTCCACCTCTTTAAACACAGCACCTTCACCCCCTGCTGTTCCCACCCGCCTCAACACCGTTGGAAGGGAGGAGAACCAATTAAGGCGGGGGGTGGGGTGGAACGAGCAGCTGTCTACCCTTAGCAGGAGGGCTCCTGATTACATACCTCTCCTGCTGCTGCTGCTGCTGGCTGTCCAGCAGCAGACTGAAGGTGGCTGCTGCTGTGCACAGGTATATAAAGGCTCAGAGCCTATTATGACACGCGCAGCCAGCGTTCCATTGCCACATTCCATCTACTGCAGGCAGGATACCTGGCTGGCTGAATGTCGCTGAGAAGCTCACAGAGACCGCCATAAGCAACAGTTTAACAGAATGCCACAGACTAATCAACCAAACTTTTTGGGTTGGGTTCTCTTTTATAGTCTGCAGGCATTAAATGAAAGAAGTCAGTGTTCCAGCAGAAGGAGACAACGTTTCAGAAAAGGCATTGTAGCAAACCAAAAAAGAAATTTTAAGCGCAGCAGTGTAACCAGCGCACATACCTGTTAGCTCGGGTGAGTTTAAAAGGCTGCTGTTGATAACAAGGGCATTTGCTAAATAGATGGTGTGTGTGCAACAATATACTGAAAGGTCAATTATATTGTGCAGCTTATCTCACCACCTGTAGTTATTTAGGTGAAAGCTCCAAAATGCTTGCCTAATATGTCTGTTTATCCAAAAGGAAGTAGAAAGGGAGAGCTAGAAAGATAGCATTGCATCACATTACATGGCAATGCAATGCACAGTTGCTGAAGTTGAACCAAAATGAGCTTGTAATCTGGCTTCTGCAACTTTGAACATGAAAAATCCAATGAGGAGAAGAAAAGCAGAGCCAAAGAGTCCATCCCAAAATCCGACAAACAAGCAAAATGAACAAAAAACATTGAATTCAATTCTTTCTGATTTTAGAAACTGCATTAAAGAAGGGGTGCACCGGTCCTGGAGATACTGCAATACCAGGTCAATGCGTGGAGTGGACAGAGCAAGCTCTTTTTCCATCTCCCTGTTCTAAAAATCCATTTAATATATGGTCCCCAGATAGGGGACGTATCAGATATTAAACTGATAAGAACAGATTTTTTTTTTTTTTTTTTTTTTACGACGCACTAACTAGACACATCACACCCCTATGCTACACAAAACACTCAATCTGAAAGAAAAAGCATATCAATCAATACAGTACGACGAACCGTGATAAGGGATAGGGATTGGGAAAAAGGGGATGGGGAGGGGAAAATCACAGGCCCGAAGCTTTATTGAAAGACAAGACACATAAGGGGAGAGGGGGAGGAGGGGTTTAGTCCTCATCCTCGTCCTCCGGACCGTCCATGATGGAATAGTCTCTGAGCAGGCTGTGGATCAGCCTGCGGCAGTCCTGGATGGACATCCTCTCCCTCCTCAAGATGAGCCGGTTCCTGGCGACCCAAAGGGCATCCTTGAAGCAGTTCATAAGGCGCCAAGCCTCCTGGATGGCTCCGACGGTATGAACCCCAGGGAAGAGTCCATAAAGCACAGAATGGTGCGATAGGCTCGCCCTGGGGACAGAGTTCCTCAGGTCGTCCTCAAGTGCAGTCAATAGGCGCTGTGCAAATCCGCAGTCCCAAAAAGTGTGCAAAGATGTTTCCTCCACGAAGGGGCACCTTGGGCAGTACCGGGTCTTGCACAGGTTCCGGGCATGCATGAATGACCGGACGGGCAGTCCGCCCTGAATCGCCATCCACGACAAGTCCTTGTGCCCGTTGGTCAGCCTGTCAGACGACACATTTGTCCACACAGTCTCCAGCGTGTCCTGGTGAAGTCCTGTGATGTTCTCCACGTCATCCTTGGCTCTGATTAGCTTGTGGATAGTTTTGGGCTTCCACAAGTCGGGCTTGAGTCCCTCCAGTTGATGCTCCCCCACAAATCGAACGACGTCTCCGTAGAACCATGGCGTCGTCCAGTTGTAGGGGAAGGAGCTGTCCCACTTGTCCCAGCCGAGTCGCCTCCAAAGAGGAAGCAGGAAGAAGCGAGACATGGACCTGCCCGCGGAGCCATTCTTGACTTGCAAAGTCCGGCGGACACAATCACACACAAAAGAGGATCGCAGGAGGGTGGGGATATCTGGAACGCCCTTCCCACCCTTGCGAGGCTCCTTGTACATGACGGCCCGCCTGACTCTGTCCATCTTGGATCCCCAGACAAAGTGAAACACTGTCCTGGTAATGGCCCTGCACACAGTGACGTGTGGGGGCCAGGCCTGCGCCGTGTACTGCAAGACGGGCAGGACCTCATTACGCAGGACGAGTGCCTTACCCTCACAAGTGAGGTGTCTGAGGCTCCAGAGTCCGATCCGTTGCTTCACCTTGGCCAAGCGTTCTTGCCAGGACTTGAGGGCCGCTCCTTCCTTCCCGAACCAGACTCCCAGCACCTTGAGGAAATCCGGTTGAATGTTGAAGGGGAAGGGGGCGGAGGAGGCCGGCTGCCAATCCCCGAAGAGCATGGCTTCCGACTTCCTGCAGTTGACTTTGGCCCCTGAAGCCCGGCCGAACCTCTCACACGTCTGGACGAGGGCGTCGACTGAACCACGATCAGCGCAGAAGACGGTGACGTCGTCCATGTAGAGCGAGCACTTGACCTCGTGTCGTCCCGGACCCGGTGCGGTGATCCCTCTGATCTCTCCATTCTGCCGGATAGCCTCTGCGAAGAGTTCTATAACACAAACAAAAAGAAGAGGTGATAGAGGGCAGCCTTGTCTGACCCCAGAGAGGACAGGGAAGGGGTCAGTCTTCCAGCCGTTCACCAACACCGAGCTGTGGATATCAAAATACATCAGACGGACATACGAACAAAACATGTTACCCAAACCTAACCGGTGCAGAGCTCGGCCCATGAACTCGTGGGAAACCCGGTCGAAGGCCTTCTCCTGATCCAAGGAGACCAGGGCCGCGTGTGCGCGGCGGACCTTGATGTACTCGACCGTGTCCCGCACGAGAGCGAGGCTGTCTGCGATGCGACGTCCAGGGATGCCGCAGGTCTGGTCCGGGTGGATGATCCGTCCGATCACCGTCTTAAGTCGTGTCGCCATCGTCTTGGCCAGGATCTTGTAGTCCACGTTGAGCAGAGTGATGGGACGCCAATTCCTCAGGTCGCACCTCTCTCCCTTCCGCTTGAACAGGATCGTGACCATTCCTTCCCTCAAAGATGGAGGCATTCTACCCTCCACCACCATCTCCTCGTACAGGTCCAACAGGTCCGGACAGATGAGGTCTCCCAGCGCTACATAGAGCTCCGCTGGAAGACCATCACTGCCCGGGGTCCTGCCGGTCCTAAAGGATTTAGCGGCAGAGAGCAATTCGCCCACCATCAGAGGTTTGTCCAAGGCTGCCGTGCCTGCAGGATCAAGATGGTTAGTGATACCTGACAGAAACTTATCAGCAGCGTCGGGGTCGGTAGTCTTGTGGGAGTAGAGTTCGCTGTAGAAGTCGCTGACGACCCTCATCACGTCCTCCTTCCCACGTCGCATGTTTCCGCTCTCGTCTCGCAGCTCGTTCAGGGGCGTGTGACCGGCATGAAGTTTCCTGAAAAAGAATGAGTTACATTTCTCACCCTTCTCCAGATTCTCCACTTTGGAACGGAAGACGATTCGCTTGGACTCCTCCTCAAAGTGCCTTTTCAGGCTCTTCTTGGTCTCCTCCAGCTCCTCCCTCACGTCCCAGCCGCAGTGAAGAAGGTCCTGCAGCGACCGCAGCTCGCGCTGCAACCCTCTGAAGTCCCTCCTCTTCTCACACGCCTGTTGTCGACCCTTGGCCTGAAAGAAACAGCGAAACTCAAGTTTAACATATTCCCACCAATCAGAGACTGTTTGGAAGCTACCCTTGTAGGACTGCCACATTGCGTAGGCTGCTCTCAGCTCCTC
Source organism: Phyllobates terribilis (assembly GCF_046119375.1). Lineage (NCBI taxonomy): Eukaryota > Metazoa > Chordata > Amphibia > Anura > Dendrobatidae > Phyllobates > Phyllobates terribilis. The sequence goes on from NW_027365465.1 coordinate 41,186, forward strand.
CACGACTTCATCCTGAGCCAGCAGAGCACAATTCAGCTTCCAGGAGCCGGGCCCGGACGGAAAACCGTCGCCGAGGACACCTTGTAAGTGAATGGCTCTGTGGTCGGAGAAGAAGCAGGAGACCATCGAGTGCCTACTCTGCCTGACTGCCCGAGAGGTGAACACAAAGTCAATCCTGGAGCGGAGTGAGCCATCGGGTCGGCTCCACGAATAGTTCGTGGAGCCTCTCCCCATGGAGCCCACCACGTCCTGAAGAGAGGCCTCGGTTACCATCTCGATGAGCAGCTTGGACGTGATGTCCAACTTGGCAGATGTGCCAGAACTACGACCATCCTCCTCGATGGGGCAGTTGAAATCCCCGGCCATCACTAAGGTCCTGGTGGTGGCAAGCTGAAGCCGCAGGGTCTGGAAAAGCTCCAAACGCTCATTCTTCAGTGGGGACGCATACACGTTGATGAACCTGACAGGTTCTCCCGCCCAGTTGCCATCTACAACAAGAGCCCTGCCGCAGATGAGCTCCTGGACGGACTCAAGCGTGAATGCGCCCCCCCTGATCAGAATTGCGACCCCCGCAGACTTGCAGTCACCCCCACCGGACCAGTAGGATGGACCGTGGGACCACTCCCTGGCCAGATGTTTGAAGGACCTAGAGGAGGGAAGGGAACATTCCTGCAACATATAAACATCACACAACTGGGAAGTAAGGAAGGCATAAATAGTCTGACGTCTGAACTTGTCCTTGATGCTCCTGACATTAATGGAAAATAAGTTAATATTAGCCATCATGTAGGGAAAAAAGAAAAAGTTAGCGCAGGCAATACACCTTAGTTACCACTCCGGTCGGGTGGTCCCTCGTCGGTGTTGACTGCTGGTGACGGGATCACCAGCAGGCCCTCTTCCTCCATCTGGTCAAGCAGCGCGGCCTCGATCTCGGCGACCACCAGTTCCTCCTCTTCTGGCTCGGCCACCAGGGTCTCAACCATGTGCTCCATCTCTTCTGGCTCAGGGAGGGTATCCTCCTTTTCGCCTACGAAATCCAGAATCTTCTTTTTGGAGGATTCAGTAGCAGGGCTGTCCTCCACCTTCCTCTTTCCCCGGGTTGGAACTGGGGAGACAAGAAGAGGAAAATCCTCCTCGGAATAGATAGCGGCGGGTGGAGGAAAGGTTAATTCCACCGCTACCATGGTCTGGGGAGGGAGAGTGGCTGCCGGGGCAGGGGAAAGGACACCTGCTGAGGAGTAGGGGAAGGAGGAAGAGGAAGTGGAATCCTCAGCAGGGGTGGCCGGGGTGGGGGGGGATTGGACGGGGGTGGCAGGGGGAGGGATCGAGAGAGGGGTGACAGAACTCTTACCCTCCTTTGACTTTTTCTTCTGCTTCGGAGCTGCTGGGACCGTCGCTGGGGCTTTGGCCACCGACTCCTTGACCGCATTGGCCTTGGTCGTCTCGGCCTTGGCCGCTGGGGCCTTGGTCGTCGCGTCCTTGACCTTCACAGGCCTGGTCGTCGGGGCCTTGTCCTCCGTAGCTGGGGTCGTCGCAACCACCGATGCCCAGGATCTCTCACGCTTGGGGCAATCCTTGTACAGATGAGCCGCCAGCCCACACAGGTTGCAGGACGTCTTCTTCGGGCAGTCCTTCGAGCTGTGTCCCGTCACTCGACAAATCCTGCAGGCATCCTCCTTGCAGTCCTTCATCTCGTGGCCGTTCTTGCCGCATCTCCTGCAGTTCCGCGGCATGTCCGGGTAATAGATGAGGCCGTAGGAGTTGCCCAGGGAGAATGTCGGGGGCAGGTGCCGAAGTCCGTCTGAGTACGCCAGGTCCCTGTGAAGTCTAACGGTCACCGACCACTTACCTGTCCAGAAGCCGAGTCCATTCAGGATGTGAGAGGGTTCCTTCACAACCAAACAGAAGCGTCTCAGGAAGGTACAGATGTCTTGGCCTGGGGTGTGCGGGTTGCGCATGGAGACCGTGATCCTCCTTTCGTCCCTCTGGATAGGGCAGCTACCTGTAAAGGCAGAGAAAGAATTATCCGGTCCTTTTGCGCTTACCATTTCCCAGAACCTCCTGCAGGTGTTCACAGTGGCGAAGGTGACGAAGAAGATCCCCGTCAAGAAGGTCTGGATGCTGAGGGTGTCCGACCTGGAGAAGCCTCGATCCAGCAGCATCTTCTGGCAGAACACGTCCGAGGACATGTCCGGCACCCTCCCATCCACTTCCTTCAGCTTCAGGGCCACCGTCTGCCGCATCCATGGCTCCAGGGCTGGAGCTTCGTGGCGGGGCTTCTGGGGTCCCTTCTGCTGGCCAGTCGTGGAGGCAGAGTCCTTGGGGTCAGAATCGGCTCCTGGCTGGGCCCTCCTGGCTGTCCCCTGCTCCAGGCTCTTCTTTTCGGCCTTCCTCGCAGCGCTTGCCATGGCTTTCCTCTTGCAGTTACTTCTTGGAGCTGGATCTGGAACTCTTCCCGGAATGGGTGGAGCTATGCAGATTCTTCTCCCGTCGTGTTCTGGACAAATTCCCCGAAAGGTCTTTGTCTCGATGATTTTCTTCCTCGAAGATTCCACAGGACAGCCCGATTCTTCTCCGAGTCTTCGTCTTCTTCTGGATTCTTTAGAGCTTCTTCCTCCCACCGATATCCGCCTTCCTTCTCCGATGTCAGCTGGGCTCCGAAGCTCTTCTCCTTCCGAGTTCGATCGCTCTCGTCAAGTGTAGATCGTAGCTCTTGTGTTCTTAAAAGAACAGATACTACACTTGATCTTAGCCAAAAGGCCGAGAAGCGATAACCAGAATTGGTTTCAAACTACGGAGCCACCCAAGGATCCTAAAAAGTCCATTTGTGGAGATGAGCTCCTGGACTCCCGTTAAGAAGACATGTTGTCAACCTCTAGATCCCTTACATGCCTGCACTTTTCGGCTTGCTGCTGCTGCAATCCACGCGTTTTAGATCTGCATAACTCCACCTCTTTAAACACAGCACCTTCACCCCCTGCTGTTCCCACCCGCCTCAACACCGTTGGAAGGGAGGAGAACCAATTAAGGCGGGGGGTGGGGTGGAACGAGCAGCTGTCTACCCTTAGCAGGAGGGCTCCTGATTACATACCTCTCCTGCTGCTGCTGCTGCTGGCTGTCCAGCAGCAGACTGAAGGTGGCTGCTGCTGTGCACAGGTATATAAAGGCTCAGAGCCTATTATGACACGCGCAGCCAGCGTTCCATTGCCACATTCCATCTACTGCAGGCAGGATACCTGGCTGGCTGAATGTCGCTGAGAAGCTCACAGAGACCACCATAAGCAACAGTTTAACAGAATGCCACAGACTAATCAACCAAACTTTTTGGGTTGGGTTCTCTTTTATAGTCTGCAGGCATTAAATGAAAGAAGTCAGTGTTCCAGCAGAAGGAGACAACGTTTCAGAAAAGGCATTGTAGCAAACCAAAAAAGAAATTTTAAGCGCAGCAGTGTAACCAGCGCACATACCTGTTAGCTCGGGTGAGTTTAAAAGGCTGCTGTTGATAACAAGGGCATTTGCTAAATAGATGGTGTGTGTGCAACAATATACTGAAAGGTCAATTATATTGTGCAGCTTATCTCACCACCTGTAGTTATTTAGGTGAAAGCTCCAAAATGCTTGCCTAATATGTCTGTTTATCCAAAAGGAAGTAGAAAGGGAGAGCTAGAAAGATAGCATTGCATCACATTACATGGCAATGCAATGCACAGTTGCTGAAGTTGAACCAAAATGAGCTTGTAATCTGGCTTCTGCAACTTTGAACATGAAAAATCCAATGAGGAGAAGAAAAGCAGAGCCAAAGAGTCCATCCCAAAATCCGACAAACAAGCAAAATGAACAAAAAACATTGAATTCAATTCTTTCTGATTTTAGAAACTGCATTAAAGAAGGGGTGCACCGGTCCTGGAGATACTGCAATACCAGGTCAATGCGTGGAGTGGACAGAGCAAGCTCTTTTTCCATCTCCCTGTTCTAAAAATCCATTTAATATATGGTCCCCAGATAGGGGACGTATCAGATATTAAACTGATAAGAACAGATACTACACTTGATCTTAGCCAAAAGGCCGAGAAGCGATAACCAGAATTGGTTTCAAACTACGGAGCCACCCAAGGATCCTAAAAAGTCCATTTGTGGAGATGAGCTCCTGGACTCCCGTTAAGAAGACATGTTGTCAACCTCTAGATCCCTTACATGCCTGCACTTTTCGGCTTGCTGCTGCTGCAATCCACGCGTTTTAGATCTGCATAACTCCACCTCTTTAAACACAGCACCTTCACCCCCTGCTGTTCCCACCCGCCTCAACACCGTTGGAAGGGAGGAGAACCAATTAAGGCGGGGGGTGGGGTGGAACGAGCAGCTGTCTACCCTTAGCAGGAGGGCTCCTGATTACATACCTCTCCTGCTGCTGCTGCTGCTGGCTGTCCAGCAGCAGACTGAAGGTGGCTGCTGCTGTGCACAGGTATATAAAGGCTCAGAGCCTATTATGACACGCGCAGCCAGCGTTCCATTGCCACATTCCATCTACTGCAGGCAGGATACCTGGCTGGCTGAATGTCGCTGAGAAGCTCACAGAGACCGCCATAAGCAACAGTTTAACAGAATGCCACAGACTAATCAACCAAACTTTTTGGGTTGGGTTCTCTTTTATAGTCTGCAGGCATTAAATGAAAGAAGTCAGTGTTCCAGCAGAAGGAGACAACGTTTCAGAAAAGGCATTGTAGCAAACCAAAAAAGAAATTTTAAGCGCAGCAGTGTAACCAGCGCACATACCTGTTAGCTCGGGTGAGTTTAAAAGGCTGCTGTTGATAACAAGGGCATTTGCTAAATAGATGGTGTGTGTGCAACAATATACTGAAAGGTCAATTATATTGTGCAGCTTATCTCACCACCTGTAGTTATTTAGGTGAAAGCTCCAAAATGCTTGCCTAATATGTCTGTTTATCCAAAAGGAAGTAGAAAGGGAGAGCTAGAAAGATAGCATTGCATCACATTACATGGCAATGCAATGCACAGTTGCTGAAGTTGAACCAAAATGAGCTTGTAATCTGGCTTCTGCAACTTTGAACATGAAAAATCCAATGAGGAGAAGAAAAGCAGAGCCAAAGAGTCCATCCCAAAATCCGACAAACAAGCAAAATGAACAAAAAACATTGAATTCAATTCTTTCTGATTTTAGAAACTGCATTAAAGAAGGGGTGCACCGGTCCTGGAGATACTGCAATACCAGGTCAATGCGTGGAGTGGACAGAGCAAGCTCTTTTTCCATCTCCCTGTTCTAAAAATCCATTTAATATATGGTCCCCAGATAGGGGACGTATCAGATATTAAACTGATAAGAACAGATACTACACTTGATCTTAGCCAAAAGGCCGAGAAGCGATAACCAGAATTGGTTTCAAACTACGGAGCCACCCAAGGATCCTAAAAAGTCCATTTGTGGAGATGAGCTCCTGGACTCCCGTTAAGAAGACATGTTGTCAACCTCTAGATCCCTTACATGCCTGCACTTTTCGGCTTGCTGCTGCTGCAATCCACGCGTTTTAGATCTGCATAACTCCACCTCTTTAAACACAGCACCTTCACCCCCTGCTGTTCCCACCCGCCTCAACACCGTTGGAAGGGAGGAGAACCAATTAAGGCGGGGGGTGGGGTGGAACGAGCAGCTGTCTACCCTTAGCAGGAGGGCTCCTGATTACATACCTCTCCTGCTGCTGCTGCTGCTGGCTGTCCAGCAGCAGACTGAAGGTGGCTGCTGCTGTGCACAGGTATATAAAGGCTCAGAGCCTATTATGACACGCGCAGCCAGCGTTCCATTGCCACATTCCATCTACTGCAGGCAGGATACCTGGCTGGCTGAATGTCGCTGAGAAGCTCACAGAGACCGCCATAAGCAACAGTTTAACAGAATGCCACAGACTAATCAACCAAACTTTTTGGGTTGGGTTCTCTTTTATAGTCTGCAGGCATTAAATGAAAGAAGTCAGTGTTCCAGCAGAAGGAGACAACGTTTCAGAAAAGGCATTGTAGCAAACCAAAAAAGAAATTTTAAGCGCAGCAGTGTAACCAGCGCACATACCTGTTAGCTCGGGTGAGTTTAAAAGGCTGCTGTTGATAACAAGGGCATTTGCTAAATAGATGGTGTGTGTGCAACAATATACTGAAAGGTCAATTATATTGTGCAGCTTATCTCACCACCTGTAGTTATTTAGGTGAAAGCTCCAAAATGCTTGCCTAATATGTCTGTTTATCCAAAAGGAAGTAGAAAGGGAGAGCTAGAAAGATAGCATTGCATCACATTACATGGCAATGCAATGCACAGTTGCTGAAGTTGAACCAAAATGAGCTTGTAATCTGGCTTCTGCAACTTTGAACATGAAAAATCCAATGAGGAGAAGAAAAGCAGAGCCAAAGAGTCCATCCCAAAATCCGACAAACAAGCAAAATGAACAAAAAACATTGAATTCAATTCTTTCTGATTTTAGAAACTGCATTAAAGAAGGGGTGCACCGGTCCTGGAGATACTGCAATACCTGGTCAATGCGTGGAGTGGACAGAGCAAGCTCTTTTTCCATCTCCCTGTTCTAAAAATCCATTTAATATATGGTCCCCAGATAGGGGACGTATCAGATATTAAACTGATAAGAACAGATACTACACTTGATCTTAGCCAAAAGGCCGAGAAGCGATAACCAGAATTGGTTTCAAACTACGGAGCCACCCAAGGATCCTAAAAAGTCCATTTGTGGAGATGAGCTCCTGGACTCCCGTTAAGAAGACATGTTGTCAACCTCTAGATCCCTTACATGCCTGCACTTTTCGGCTTGCTGCTGCTGCAATCCACGCGTTTTAGATCTGCATAACTCCACCTCTTTAAACACAGCACCTTCACCCCCTGCTGTTCCCACCCGCCTCAACACCGTTGGAAGGGAGGAGAACCAATTAAGGCGGGGGGTGGGGTGGAACGAGCAGCTGTCTACCCTTAGCAGGAGGGCTCCTGATTACATACCTCTCCTGCTGCTGCTGCTGCTGGCTGTCCAGCAGCAGACTGAAGGTGGCTGCTGCTGTGCACAGGTATATAAAGGCTCAGAGCCTATTATGACACGCGCAGCCAGCGTTCCATTGCCACATTCCATCTACTGCAGGCAGGATACCTGGCTGGCTGAATGTCGCTGAGAAGCTCACAGAGACCGCCATAAGCAACAGTTTAACAGAATGCCACAGACTAATCAACCAAACTTTTTGGGTTGGGTTCTCTTTTATAGTCTGCAGGCATTAAATGAAAGAAGTCAGTGTTCCAGCAGAAGGAGACAACGTTTCAGAAAAGGCATTGTAGCAAACCAAAAAAGAAATTTTAAGCGCAGCAGTGTAACCAGCGCACATACCTGTTAGCTCGGGTGAGTTTAAAAGGCTGCTGTTGATAACAAGGGCATTTGCTAAATAGATGGTGTGTGTGCAACAATATACTGAAAGGTCAATTATATTGTGCAGCTTATCTCACCACCTGTAGTTATTTAGGTGAAAGCTCCAAAATGCTTGCCTAATATGTCTGTTTATCCAAAAGGAAGTAGAAAGGGAGAGCTAGAAAGATAGCATTGCATCACATTACATGGCAATGCAATGCACAGTTGCTGAAGTTGAACCAAAATGAGCTTGTAATCTGGCTTCTGCAACTTTGAACATGAAAAATCCAATGAGGAGAAGAAAAGCAGAGCCAAAGAGTCCATCCCAAAATCCGACAAACAAGCAAAATGAACAAAAAACATTGAATTCAATTCTTTCTGATTTTAGAAACTGCATTAAAGAAGGGGTGCACCGGTCCTGGAGATACTGCAATACCAGGTCAATGCGTGGAGTGGACAGAGCAAGCTCTTTTTCCATCTCCCTGTTCTAAAAATCCATTTAATATATGGTCCCCAGATAGGGGACGTATCAGATATTAAACTGATAAGAACAGATACTACACTTGATCTTAGCCAAAAGGCCGAGAAGCGATAACCAGAATTGGTTTCAAACTACGGAGCCACCCAAGGATCCTAAAAAGTCCATTTGTGGAGATGAGCTCCTGGACTCCCGTTAAGAAGACATGTTGTCAACCTCTAGATCCCTTACATGCCTGCACTTTTCGGCTTGCTGCTGCTGCAATCCACGCGTTTTAGATCTGCATAACTCCACCTCTTTAAACACAGCACCTTCACCCCCTGCTGTTCCCACCCGCCTCAACACCGTTGGAAGGGAGGAGAACCAATTAAGGCGGGGGGTGGGGTGGAACGAGCAGCTGTCTACCCTTAGCAGGAGGGCTCCTGATTACATACCTCTCCTGCTGCTGCTGCTGCTGGCTGTCCAGCAGCAGACTGAAGGTGGCTGCTGCTGTGCACAGGTATATAAAGGCTCAGAGCCTATTATGACACGCGCAGCCAGCGTTCCATTGCCACATTCCATCTACTGCAGGCAGGATACCTGGCTGGCTGAATGTCGCTGAGAAGCTCACAGAGACCGCCATAAGCAACAGTTTAACAGAATGCCACAGACTAATCAACCAAACTTTTTGGGTTGGGTTCTCTTTTATAGTCTGCAGGCATTAAATGAAAGAAGTCAGTGTTCCAGCAGAAGGAGACAACGTTTCAGAAAAGGCATTGTAGCAAACCAAAAAAGAAATTTTAAGCGCAGCAGTGTAACCAGCGCACATACCTGTTAGCTCGGGTGAGTTTAAAAGGCTGCTGTTGATAACAAGGGCATTTGCTAAATAGATGGTGTGTGTGCAACAATATACTGAAAGGTCAATTATATTGTGCAGCTTATCTCACCACCTGTAGTTATTTAGGTGAAAGCTCCAAAATGCTTGCCTAATATGTCTGTTTATCCAAAAGGAAGTAGAAAGGGAGAGCTAGAAAGATAGCATTGCATCACATTACATGGCAATGCAATGCACAGTTGCTGAAGTTGAACCAAAATGAGCTTGTAATCTGGCTTCTGCAACTTTGAACATGAAAAATCCAATGAGGAGAAGAAAAGCAGAGCCAAAGAGTCCATCCCAAAATCCGACAAACAAGCAAAATGAACAAAAAACATTGAATTCAATTCTTTCTGATTTTAGAAACTGCATTAAAGAAGGGGTGCACCGGTCCTGGAGATACTGCAATACCAGGTCAATGCGTGGAGTGGACAGAGCAAGCTCTTTTTCCATCTCCCTGTTCTAAAAATCCATTTAATATATGGTCCCCAGATAGGGGACGTATCAGATATTAAACTGATAAGAACAGATACTACACTTGATCTTAGCCAAAAGGCCGAGAAGCGATAACCAGAATTGGTTTCAAACTACGGAGCCACCCAAGGATCCTAAAAAGTCCATTTGTGGAGATGAGCTCCTGGACTCCCGTTAAGAAGACATGTTGTCAACCTCTAGATCCCTTACATGCCTGCACTTTTCGGCTTGCTGCTGCTGCAATCCACGCGTTTTAGATCTGCATAACTCCACCTCTTTAAACACAGCACCTTCACCCCCTGCTGTTCCCACCCGCCTCAACACCGTTGGAAGGGAGGAGAACCAATTAAGGCGGGGGGTGGGGTGGAACGAGCAGCTGTCTACCCTTAGCAGGAGGGCTCCTGATTACATACCTCTCCTGCTGCTGCTGCTGCTGGCTGTCCAGCAGCAGACTGAAGGTGGCTGCTGCTGTGCACAGGTATATAAAGGCTCAGAGCCTATTATGACACGCGCAGCCAGCGTTCCATTGCCACATTCCATCTACTGCAGGCAGGATACCTGGCTGGCTGAATGTCGCTGAGAAGCTCACAGAGACCGCCATAAGCAACAGTTTAACAGAATGCCACAGACTAATCAACCAAACTTTTTGGGTTGGGTTCTCTTTTATAGTCTGCAGGCATTAAATGAAAGAAGTCAGTGTTCCAGCAGAAGGAGACAACGTTTCAGAAAAGGCATTGTAGCAAACCAAAAAAGAAATTTTAAGCGCAGCAGTGTAACCAGCGCACATACCTGTTAGCTCGGGTGAGTTTAAAAGGCTGCTGTTGATAACAAGGGCATTTGCTAAATAGATGGTGTGTGTGCAACAATATACTGAAAGGTCAATTATATTGTGCAGCTTATCTCACCACCTGTAGTTATTTAGGTGAAAGCTCCAAAATGCTTGCCTAATATGTCTGTTTATCCAAAAGGAAGTAGAAAGGGAGAGCTAGAAAGATAGCATTGCATCACATTACATGGCAATGCAATGCACAGTTGCTGAAGTTGAACCAAAATGAGCTTGTAATCTGGCTTCTGCAACTTTGAACATGAAAAATCCAATGAGGAGAAGAAAAGCAGAGCCAAAGAGTCCATCCCAAAATCCGACAAACAAGCAAAATGAACAAAAAACATTGAATTCAATTCTTTCTGATTTTAGAAACTGCATTAAAGAAGGGGTGCACCGGTCCTGGAGATACTGCAATACCAGGTCAATGCGTGGAGTGGACAGAGCAAGCTCTTTTTCCATCTCCCTGTTCTAAAAATCCATTTAATATATGGTCCCCAGATAGGGGACGTATCAGATATTAAACTGATAAGAACAGATACTACACTTGATCTTAGCCAAAAGGCCGAGAAGCGATAACCAGAATTGGTTTCAAACTACGGAGCCACCCAAGGATCCTAAAAAGTCCATTTGTGGAGATGAGCTCCTGGACTCCCGTTAAGAAGACATGTTGTCAACCTCTAGATCCCTTACATGCCTGCACTTTTCGGCTTGCTGCTGCTGCAATCCACGCGTTTTAGATCTGCATAACTCCACCTCTTTAAACACAGCACCTTCACCCCCTGCTGTTCCCACCCGCCTCAACACCGTTGGAAGGGAGGAGAACCAATTAAGGCGGGGGGTGGGGTGGAACGAGCAGCTGTCTACCCTTAGCAGGAGGGCTCCTGATTACATACCTCTCCTGCTGCTGCTGCTGCTGGCTGTCCAGCAGCAGACTGAAGGTGGCTGCTGCTGTGCACAGGTATATAAAGGCTCAGAGCCTATTATGACACGCGCAGCCAGCGTTCCATTGCCACATTCCATCTACTGCAGGCAGGATACCTGGCTGGCTGAATGTCGCTGAGAAGCTCACAGAGACCGCCATAAGCAACAGTTTAACAGAATGCCACAGACTAATCAACCAAACTTTTTGGGTTGGGTTCTCTTTTATAGTCTGCAGGCATTAAATGAAAGAAGTCAGTGTTCCAGCAGAAGGAGACAACGTTTCAGAAAAGGCATTGTAGCAAACCAAAAAAGAAATTTTAAGCGCAGCAGTGTAACCAGCGCACATACCTGTTAGCTCGGGTGAGTTTAAAAGGCTGCTGTTGATAACAAGGGCATTTGCTAAATAGATGGTGTGTGTGCAACAATATACTGAAAGGTCAATTATATTGTGCAGCTTATCTCACCACCTGTAGTTATTTAGGTGAAAGCTCCAAAATGCTTGCCTAATATGTCTGTTTATCCAAAAGGAAGTAGAAAGGGAGAGCTAGAAAGATAGCATTGCATCACATTACATGGCAATGCAATGCACAGTTGCTGAAGTTGAACCAAAATGAGCTTGTAATCTGGCTTCTGCAACTTTGAACATGAAAAATCCAATGAGGAGAAGAAAAGCAGAGCCAAAGAGTCCATCCCAAAATCCGACAAACAAGCAAAATGAACAAAAAACATTGAATTCAATTCTTTCTGATTTTAGAAACTGCATTAAAGAAGGGGTGCACCGGTCCTGGAGATACTGCAATACCAGGTCAATGCGTGGAGTGGACAGAGCAAGCTCTTTTTCCATCTCCCTGTTCTAAAAATCCATTTAATATATGGTCCCCAGATAGGGGACGTATCAGATATTAAACTGATAAGAACAGATACTACACTTGATCTTAGCCAAAAGGCCGAGAAGCGATAACCAGAATTGGTTTCAAACTACGGAGCCACCCAAGGATCCTAAAAAGTCCATTTGTGGAGATGAGCTCCTGGACTCCCGTTAAGAAGACATGTTGTCAACCTCTAGATCCCTTACATGCCTGCACTTTTCGGCTTGCTGCTGCTGCAATCCACGCGTTTTAGATCTGCATAACTCCACCTCTTTAAACACAGCACCTTCACCCCCTGCTGTTCCCACCCGCCTCAACACCGTTGGAAGGGAGGAGAACCAATTAAGGCGGGGGGTGGGGTGGAACGAGCAGCTGTCTACCCTTAGCAGGAGGGCTCCTGATTACATACCTCTCCTGCTGCTGCTGCTGCTGGCTGTCCAGCAGCAGACTGAAGGTGGCTGCTGCTGTGCACAGGTATATAAAGGCTCAGAGCCTATTATGACACGCGCAGCCAGCGTTCCATTGCCACATTCCATCTACTGCAGGCAGGATACCTGGCTGGCTGAATGTCGCTGAGAAGCTCACAGAGACCGCCATAAGCAACAGTTTAACAGAATGCCACAGACTAATCAACCAAACTTTTTGGGTTGGGTTCTCTTTTATAGTCTGCAGGCATTAAATGAAAGAAGTCAGTGTTCCAGCAGAAGGAGACAACGTTTCAGAAAAGGCATTGTAGCAAACCAAAAAAGAAATTTTAAGCGCAGCAGTGTAACCAGCGCACATACCTGTTAGCTCGGGTGAGTTTAAAAGGCTGCTGTTGATAACAAGGGCATTTGCTAAATAGATGGTGTGTGTGCAACAATATACTGAAAGGTCAATTATATTGTGCAGCTTATCTCACCACCTGTAGTTATTTAGGTGAAAGCTCCAAAATGCTTGCCTAATATGTCTGTTTATCCAAAAGGAAGTAGAAAGGGAGAGCTAGAAAGATAGCATTGCATCACATTACATGGCAATGCAATGCACAGTTGCTGAAGTTGAACCAAAATGAGCTTGTAATCTGGCTTCTGCAACTTTGAACATGAAAAATCCAATGAGGAGAAGAAAAGCAGAGCCAAAGAGTCCATCCCAAAATCCGACAAACAAGCAAAATGAACAAAAAACATTGAATTCAATTCTTTCTGATTTTAGAAACTGCATTAAAGAAGGGGTGCACCGGTCCTGGAGATACTGCAATACCAGGTCAATGCGTGGAGTGGACAGAGCAAGCTCTTTTTCCATCTCCCTGTTCTAAAAATCCATTTAATATATGGTCCCCAGATAGGGGACGTATCAGATATTAAACTGATAAGAACAGATTTTTTTTGATTGAAGCTGCATCCAAGGCACTGAAAAATGTGACCGAAGTCACACCAAAACAGCGCACGAGGCGAGGATTCATGTGGACCCTTCCCGGAGGAGAGGGTCCCCAATAAACCATCCCCATCCCTCCGAGCCAGAAGGCCACAGCGAGGGTCAGGGATCTCCGATGCTCTCCCTAGCCGAAGCCGGAGAAGAGCCGTTTTCGTGCTCCCAGCTTCCATCTAGGCTGCCACCCTAGTGGAGCTGGAGCCTGTGTTGGTTTCTCAGCCCAAAGCTGACCGGACCTCCGACCGGGTTTATAAAAATTCCCCTTCCTAGCCCGGAGGCCAGGAATAGGGGGGGGTTGCTCAGAAAGTATGATTGGCAAAGGTGCGGCGTGCTACGAAGCCAAGTCTTTCTGGGGTTCCCAGTCCCATTAAGCTTGAACTCCCACCAGGGCGCCTACTCCTGGGGCACATTGCTCCAAAGCCCTCACACTTACCCAGCCTAGTGACTTCGATCCTGGAGGGCCATGTTTTCCATCAGATAACTCTATGAGCCACCTGGCGTACTAACAAGTGCACCAAACCAGTGTGTAAAATGCATCAATTTACTAGGGCAGCCCAAGGACAAAACTGCCTTTTCAAAAGATACTACACTTGATCTTAGCCAAAAGGCCGAGAAGCGATAACCAGAATTGGTTTCAAACTACGGAGCCACCCAAGGATCCTAAAAAGTCCATTTGTGGAGATGAGCTCCTGGACTCCCGTTAAGAAGACATGTTGTCAATCTCTAGATCCCTTACATGCCTGCACTTTTCGGCTTGCTGCTGCTGCAATCCACGCGTTTTAGATCTGCATAACTCCACCTCTTTAAACACAGCACCTTCACCCCCTGCTGTTCCCACCCGCCTCAACACCGTTGGAAGGGAGGAGAACCAATTAAGGCGGGGGGTGGGGTGGAACGAGCAGCTGTCTACCCTTAGCAGGAGGGCTCCTGATTACATACCTCTCCTGCTGCTGCTGCTGCTGGCTGTCCAGCAGCAGACTGAAGGTGGCTGCTGCTGTGCACAGGTATATAAAGGCTCAGAGCCGATTATGACACGCGCAGCCAGCGTTCCATTGCCACATTCCATCTACTGCAGGCAGGATACCTGGCTGGCTGAATGTCGCTGAGAAGCTCACAGAGACCGCCATAAGCAACAGTTTAACAGAATGCCACAGACTAATCAACCAAACTTTTTGGGTTGGGTTCTCTTTTATAGTCTGCAGGCATTAAATGAAAGAAGTCAGTGTTCCAGCAGAAGGAGACAACGTTTCAGAAAAGGCATTGTAGCAAACCAAAAAAGAAATTTTAAGCGCAGCAGTGTAACCAGCGCACATACCTGTTAGCTCGGGTGAGTTTAAAAGGCTGCTGTTGATAACAAGGGCATTTGCTAAATAGATGGTGTGTGTGCAACAATATACTGAAAGGTCAATTATATTGTGCAGCTTATCTCACCACCTGTAGTTATTTAGGTGAAAGCTCCAAAATGCTTGCCTAATATGTCTGTTTATCCAAAAGGAAGTAGAAAGGGAGAGCTAGAAAGATAGCATTGCATCACATTACATGGCAATGCAATGCACAGTTGCTGAAGTTGAACCAAAATGAGCTTGTAATCTGGCTTCTGCAACTTTGAACATGAAAAATCCAATGAGGAGAAGAAAAGCAGAGCCAAAGAGTCCATCCCAAAATCCGACAAACAAGCAAAATGAACAAAAAACATTGAATTCAATTCTTTCTGATTTTAGAAACTGCATTAAAGAAGGGGTGCACCGGTCCTGGAGATACTGCAATACCAGGTCAATGCGTGGAGTGGACAGAGCAAGCTCTTTTTCCATCTCCCTGTTCTAAAAATCCATTTAATATATGGTCCCCAGATAGGGGACGTATCAGATATTAAACTGATAAGAACAGATACTACACTTGATCTTAGCCAAAAGGCCGAGAAGCGATAACCAGAATTGGTTTCAAACTACGGAGCCACCCAAGGATCCTAAAAAGTCCATTTGTGGAGATGAGCTCCTGGACTCCCGTTAAGAAGACATGTTGTCAACCTCTAGATCCCTTACATGCCTGCACTTTTCGGCTTGCTGCTGCTGCAATCCACGCGTTTTAGATCTGCATAACTCCACCTCTTTAAACACAGCACCTTCACCCCCTGCTGTTCCCACCCGCCTCAACACCGTTGGAAGGGAGGAGAACCAATTAAGGCGGGGGGTGGGGTGGAACGAGCAGCTGTCTACCCTTAGCAGGAGGGCTCCTGATTACATACCTCTCCTGCTGCTGCTGCTGCTGGCTGTCCAGCAGCAGACTGAAGGTGGCTGCTGCTGTGCACAGGTATATAAAGGCTCAGAGCCTATTATGACACGCGCAGCCAGCGTTCCATTGCCACATTCCATCTACTGCAGGCAGGATACCTGGCTGGCTGAATGTCGCTGAGAAGCTCACAGAGACCGCCATAAGCAACAGTTTAACAGAATGCCACAGACTAATCAACCAAACTTTTTGGGTTGGGTTCTCTTTTATAGTCTGCAGGCATTAAATGAAAGAAGTCAGTGTTCCAGCAGAAGGAGACAACGTTTCAGAAAAGGCATTGTAGCAAACCAAAAAAGAAATTTTAAGCGCAGCAGTGTAACCAGCGCACATACCTGTTAGCTCGGGTGAGTTTAAAAGGCTGCTGTTGATAACAAGGGCATTTGCTAAATAGATGGTGTGTGTGCAACAATATACTGAAAGGTCAATTATATTGTGCAGCTTATCTCACCACCTGTAGTTATTTAGGTGAAAGCTCCAAAATGCTTGCCTAATATGTCTGTTTATCCAAAAGGAAGTAGAAAGGGAGAGCTAGAAAGATAGCATTGCATCACATTACATGGCAATGCAATGCACAGTTGCTGAAGTTGAACCAAAATGAGCTTGTAATCTGGCTTCTGCAACTTTGAACATGAAAAATCCAATGAGGAGAAGAAAAGCAGAGCCAAAGAGTCCATCCCAAAATCCGACAAACAAGCAAAATGAACAAAAAACATTGAATTCAATTCTTTCTGATTTTAGAAACTGCATTAAAGAAGGGGTGCACCGGTCCTGGAGATACTGCAATACCAGGTCAATGCGTGGAGTGGACAGAGCAAGCTCTTTTTCCATCTCCCTGTTCTAAAAATCCATTTAATATATGGTCCCCAGATAGGGGACGTATCAGATATTAAACTGATAAGAACAGATACTACACTTGATCTTAGCCAAAAGGCCGAGAAGCGATAACCAGAATTGGTTTCAAACTACGGAGCCACCCAAGGATCCTAAAAAGTCCATTTGTGGAGATGAGCTCCTGGACTCCCGTTAAGAAGACATGTTGTCAACCTCTAGATCCCTTACATGCCTGCACTTTTCGGCTTGCTGCTGCTGCAATCCACGCGTTTTAGATCTGCATAACTCCACCTCTTTAAACACAGCACCTTCACCCCCTGCTGTTCCCACCCGCCTCAACACCGTTGGAAGGGAGGAGAACCAATTAAGGCGGGGGGTGGGGTGGAACGAGCAGCTGTCTACCCTTAGCAGGAGGGCTCCTGATTACATACCTCTCCTGCTGCTGCTGCTGCTGGCTGTCCAGCAGCAGACTGAAGGTGGCTGCTGCTGTGCACAGGTATATAAAGGCTCAGAGCCTATTATGACACGCGCAGCCAGCGTTCCATTGCCACATTCCATCTACTGCAGGCAGGATACCTGGCTGGCTGAATGTCGCTGAGAAGCTCACAGAGACCGCCATAAGCAACAGTTTAACAGAATGCCACAGACTAATCAACCAAACTTTTTGGGTTGGGTTCTCTTTTATAGTCTGCAGGCATTAAATGAAAGAAGTCAGTGTTCCAGCAGAAGGAGACAACGTTTCAGAAAAGGCATTGTAGCAAACCAAAAAAGAAATTTTAAGCGCAGCAGTGTAACCAGCGCACATACCTGTTAGCTCGGGTGAGTTTAAAAGGCTGCTGTTGATAACAAGGGCATTTGCTAAATAGATGGTGTGTGTGCAACAATATACTGAAAGGTCAATTATATTGTGCAGCTTATCTCACCACCTGTAGTTATTTAGGTGAAAGCTCCAAAATGCTTGCCTAATATGTCTGTTTATCCAAAAGGAAGTAGAAAGGGAGAGCTAGAAAGATAGCATTGCATCACATTACATGGCAATGCAATGCACAGTTGCTGAAGTTGAACCAAAATGAGCTTGTAATCTGGCTTCTGCAACTTTGAACATGAAAAATCCAATGAGGAGAAGAAAAGCAGAGCCAAAGAGTCCATCCCAAAATCCGACAAACAAGCAAAATGAACAAAAAACATTGAATTCAATTCTTTCTGATTTTAGAAACTGCATTAAAGAAGGGGTGCACCGGTCCTGGAGATACTGCAATACCAGGTCAATGCGTGGAGTGGACAGAGCAAGCTCTTTTTCCATCTCCCTGTTCTAAAAATCCATTTAATATATGGTCCCCAGATAGGGGACGTATCAGATATTAAACTGATAAGAACAGATACTACACTTGATCTTAGCCAAAAGGCCGAGAAGCGATAACCAGAATTGGTTTCAAACTACGGAGCCACCCAAGGATCCTAAAAAGTCCATTTGTGGAGATGAGCTCCTGGACTCCCGTTAAGAAGACATGTTGTCAACCTCTAGATCCCTTACATGCCTGCACTTTTCGGCTTGCTGCTGCTGCAATCCACGCGTTTTAGATCTGCATAACTCCACCTCTTTAAACACAGCACCTTCACCCCCTGCTGTTCCCACCCGCCTCAACACCGTTGGAAGGGAGGAGAACCAATTAAGGCGGGGGGTGGGGTGGAACGAGCAGCTGTCTACCCTTAGCAGGAGGGCTCCTGATTACATACCTCTCCTGCTGCTGCTGCTGCTGGCTGTCCAGCAGCAGACTGAAGGTGGCTGCTGCTGTGCACAGGTATATAAAGGCTCAGAGCCTATTATGACACGCGCAGCCAGCGTTCCATTGCCACATTCCATCTACTGCAGGCAGGATACCTGGCTGGCTGAATGTCGCTGAGAAGCTCACAGAGACCGCCATAAGCAACAGTTTAACAGAATGCCACAGACTAATCAACCAAACTTTTTGGGTTGGGTTCTCTTTTATAGTCTGAAGGCATTAAATGAAAGAAGTCAGTGTTCCAGCAGAAGGAGACAACGTTTCAGAAAAGGCATTGTAGCAAACCAAAAAAGAAATTTTAAGCGCAGCAGTGTAACCAGCGCACATACCTGTTAGCTCGGGTGAGTTTAAAAGGCTGCTGTTGATAACAAGGGCATTTGCTAAATAGATGGTGTGTGTGCAACAATATACTGAAAGGTCAATTATATTGTGCAGCTTATCTCACCACCTGTAGTTATTTAGGTGAAAGCTCCAAAATGCTTGCCTAATATGTCTGTTTATCCAAAAGGAAGTAGAAAGGGAGAGCTAGAAAGATAGCATTGCATCACATTACATGGCAATGCAATGCACAGTTGCTGAAGTTGAACCAAAATGAGCTTGTAATCTGGCTTCTGCAACTTTGAACATGAAAAATCCAATGAGGAGAAGAAAAGCAGAGCCAAAGAGTCCATCCCAAAATCCGACAAACAAGCAAAATGAACAAAAAACATTGAATTCAATTCTTTCTGATTTTAGAAACTGCATTAAAGAAGGGGTGCACCGGTCCTGGAGATACTGCAATACCAGGTCAATGCGTGGAGTGGACAGAGCAAGCTCTTTTTCCATCTCCCTGTTCTAAAAATCCATTTAATATATGGTCCCCAGATAGGGGACGTATCAGATATTAAACTGATAAGAACAGATACTACACTTGATCTTAGCCAAAAGGCCGAGAAGCGATAACCAGAATTGGTTTCAAACTACGGAGCCACCCAAGGATCCTAAAAAGTCCATTTGTGGAGATGAGCTCCTGGACTCCCGTTAAGAAGACATGTTGTCAACCTCTAGATCCCTTACATGCCTGCACTTTTCGGCTTGCTGCTGCTGCAATCCACGCGTTTTAGATCTGCATAACTCCACCTCTTTAAACACAGCACCTTCACCCCCTGCTGTTCCCACCCGCCTCAACACCGTTGGAAGGGAGGAGAACCAATTAAGGCGGGGGGTGGGGTGGAACGAGCAGCTGTCTACCCTTAGCAGGAGGGCTCCTGATTACATACCTCTCCTGCTGCTGCTGCTGCTGGCTGTCCAGCAGCAGACTGAAGGTGGCTGCTGCTGTGCACAGGTATATAAAGGCTCAGAGCCTATTATGACACGCGCAGCCAGCGTTCCATTGCCACATTCCATCTACTGCAGGCAGGATACCTGGCTGGCTGAATGTCGCTGAGAAGCTCACAGAGACCGCCATAAGCAACAGTTTAACAGAATGCCACAGACTAATCAACCAAACTTTTTGGGTTGGGTTCTCTTTTATAGTCTGCAGGCATTAAATGAAAGAAGTCAGTGTTCCAGCAGAAGGAGACAACGTTTCAGAAAAGGCATTGTAGCAAACCAAAAAAGAAATTTTAAGCGCAGCAGTGTAACCAGCGCACATACCTGTTAGCTCGGGTGAGTTTAAAAGGCTGCTGTTGATAACAAGGGCATTTGCTAAATAGATGGTGTGTGTGCAACAATATACTGAAAGGTCAATTATATTGTGCAGCTTATCTCACCACCTGTAGTTATTTAGGTGAAAGCTCCAAAATGCTTGCCTAATATGTCTGTTTATCCAAAAGGAAGTAGAAAGGGAGAGCTAGAAAGATAGCATTGCATCACATTACATGGCAATGCAATGCACAGTTGCTGAAGTTGAACCAAAATGAGCTTGTAATCTGGCTTCTGCAACTTTGAACATGAAAAATCCAATGAGGAGAAGAAAAGCAGAGCCAAAGAGTCCATCCCAAAATCCGACAAACAAGCAAAATGAACAAAAAACATTGAATTCAATTCTTTCTGATTTTAGAAACTGCATTAAAGAAGGGGTGCACCGGTCCTGGAGATACTGCAATACCAGGTCAATGCGTGGAGTGGACAGAGCAAGCTCTTTTTCCATCTCCCTGTTCTAAAAATCCATTTAATATATGGTCCCCAGATAGGGGACGTATCAGATATTAAACTGATAAGAACAGATACTACACTTGATCTTAGCCAAAAGGCCGAGAAGCGATAACCAGAATTGGTTTCAAACTACGGAGCCACCCAAGGATCCTAAAAAGTCCATTTGTGGAGATGAGCTCCTGGACTCCCGTTAAGAAGACATGTTGTCAACCTCTAGATCCCTTACATGCCTGCACTTTTCGGCTTGCTGCTGCTGCAATCCACGCGTTTTAGATCTGCATAACTCCACCTCTTTAAACACAGCACCTTCACCCCCTGCTGTTCCCACCCGCCTCAACACCGTTGGAAGGGAGGAGAACCAATTAAGGCGGGGGGTGGGGTGGAACGAGCAGCTGTCTACCCTTAGCAGGAGGGCTCCTGATTACATACCTCTCCTGCTGCTGCTGCTGCTGGCTGTCCAGCAGCAGACTGAAGGTGGCTGCTGCTGTGCACAGGTATATAAAGGCTCAGAGCCTATTATGACACGCGCAGCCAGCGTTCCATTGCCACATTCCATCTACTGCAGGCAGGATACCTGGCTGGCTGAATGTCGCTGAGAAGCTCACAGAGACCGCCATAAGCAACAGTTTAACAGAATGCCACAGACTAATCAACCAAACTTTTTGGGTTGGGTTCTCTTTTATAGTCTGCAGGCATTAAATGAAAGAAGTCAGTGTTCCAGCAGAAGGAGACAACGTTTCAGAAAAGGAATTGTAGCAAACCAAAAAAGAAATTTTAAGCGCAGCAGTGTAACCAGCGCACATACCTGTTAGCTCGGGTGAGTTTAAAAGGCTGCTGTTGATAACAAGGGCATTTGCTAAATAGATGGTGTGTGTGCAACAATATACTGAAAGGTCAATTATATTGTGCAGCTTATCTCACCACCTGTAGTTATTTAGGTGAAAGCTCCAAAATGCTTGCCTAATATGTCTGTTTATCCAAAAGGAAGTAGAAAGGGAGAGCTAGAAAGATAGCATTGCATCACATTACATGGCAATGCAATGCACAGTTGCTGAAGTTGAACCAAAATGAGCTTGTAATCTGGCTTCTGCAACTTTGAACATGAAAAATCCAATGAGGAGAAGAAAAGCAGAGCCAAAGAGTCCATCCCAAAATCCGACAAACAAGCAAAATGAACAAAAAACATTGAATTCAATTCTTTCTGATTTTAGAAACTGCATTAAAGAAGGGGTGCACCGGTCCTGGAGATACTGCAATACCAGGTCAATGCGTGGAGTGGACAGAGCAAGCTCTTTTTCCATCTCCCTGTTCTAAAAATCCATTTAATATATGGTCCCCAGATAGGGGACGTATCAGATATTAAACTGATAAGAACAGATACTACACTTGATCTTAGCCAAAAGGCCGAGAAGCGATAACCAGAATTGGTTTCAAACTACGGAGCCACCCAAGGATCCTAAAAAGTCCATTTGTGGAGATGAGCTCCTGGACTCCCGTTAAGAAGACATGTTGTCAACCTCTAGATCCCTTACATGCCTGCACTTTTCGGCTTGCTGCTGCTGCAATCCACGCGTTTTAGATCTGCATAACTCCACCTCTTTAAACACAGCACCTTCACCCCCTGCTGTTCCCACCCGCCTCAACACCGTTGGAAGGGAGGAGAACCAATTAAGGCGGGGGGTGGGGTGGAACGAGCAGCTGTCTACCCTTAGCAGGAGGGCTCCTGATTACATACCTCTCCTGCTGCTGCTGCTGCTGGCTGTCCAGCAGCAGACTGAAGGTGGCTGCTGCTGTGCACAGGTATATAAAGGCTCAGAGCCTATTATGACACGCGCAGCCAGCGTTCCATTGCCACATTCCATCTACTGCAGGCAGGATACCTGGCTGGCTGAATGTCGCTGAGAAGCTCACAGAGACCGCCATAAGCAACAGTTTAACAGAATGCCACAGACTAATCAACCAAACTTTTTGGGTTGGGTTCTCTTTTATAGTCTGCAGGCATTAAATGAAAGAAGTCAGTGTTCCAGCAGAAGGAGACAACGTTTCAGAAAAGGCATTGTAGCAAACCAAAAAAGAAATTTTAAGCGCAGCAGTGTAACCAGCGCACATACCTGTTAGCTCGGGTGAGTTTAAAAGGCTGCTGTTGATAACAAGGGCATTTGCTAAATAGATGGTGTGTGTGCAACAATATACTGAAAGGTCAATTATATTGTGCAGCTTATCTCACCACCTGTAGTTATTTAGGTGAAAGCTCCAAAATGCTTGCCTAATATGTCTGTTTATCCAAAAGGAAGTAGAAAGGGAGAGCTAGAAAGATAGCATTGCATCACATTACATGGCAATGCAATGCACAGTTGCTGAAGTTGAACCAAAATGAGCTTGTAATCTGGCTTCTGCAACTTTGAACATGAAAAATCCAATGAGGAGAAGAAAAGCAGAGCCAAAGAGTCCATCCCAAAATCCGACAAACAAGCAAAATGAACAAAAAACATTGAATTCAATTCTTTCTGATTTTAGAAACTGCATTAAAGAAGGGGTGCACCGGTCCTGGAGATACTGCAATACCAGGTCAATGCGTGGAGTGGACAGAGCAAGCTCTTTTTCCATCTCCCTGTTCTAAAAATCCATTTAATATATGGTCCCCAGATAGGGGACGTATCAGATATTAAACTGATAAGAACAGATACTACACTTGATCTTAGCCAAAAGGCCGAGAAGCGATAACCAGAATTGGTTTCAAACTACGGAGCCACCCAAGGATCCTAAAAAGTCCATTTGTGGAGATGAGCTCCTGGACTCCCGTTAAGAAGACATGTTGTCAACCTCTAGATCCCTTACATGCCTGCACTTTTCGGCTTGCTGCTGCTGCAATCCACGCGTTTTAGATCTGCATAACTCCACCTCTTTAAACACAGCACCTTCACCCCCTGCTGTTCCCACCCGCCTCAACACCGTTGGAAGGGAGGAGAACCAATTAAGGCGGGGGGTGGGGTGGAACGAGCAGCTGTCTACCCTTAGCAGGAGGGCTCCTGATTACATACCTCTCCTGCTGCTGCTGCTGCTGGCTGTCCAGCAGCAGACTGAAGGTGGCTGCTGCTGTGCACAGGTATATAAAGGCTCAGAGCCTATTATGACACGCGCAGCCAGCGTTCCATTGCCACATTCCATCTACTGCAGGCAGGATACCTGGCTGGCTGAATGTCGCTGAGAAGCTCACAGAGACCGCCATAAGCAACAGTTTAACAGAATGCCACAGACTAATCAACCAAACTTTTTGGGTTGGGTTCTCTTTTATAGTCTGCAGGCATTAAATGAAAGAAGTCAGTGTTCCAGCAGAAGGAGACAACGTTTCAGAAAAGGCATTGTAGCAAACCAAAAAAGAAATTTTAAGCGCAGCAGTGTAACCAGCGCACATACCTGTTAGCTCGGGTGAGTTTAAAAGGCTGCTGTTGATAACAAGGGCATTTGCTAAATAGATGGTGTGTGTGCAACAATATACTGAAAGGTCAATTATATTGTGCAGCTTATCTCACCACCTGTAGTTATTTAGGTGAAAGCTCCAAAATGCTTGCCTAATATGTCTGTTTATCCAAAAGGAAGTAGAAAGGGAGAGCTAGAAAGATAGCATTGCATCACATTACATGGCAATGCAATGCACAGTTGCTGAAGTTGAACCAAAATGAGCTTGTAATCTGGCTTCTGCAACTTTGAACATGAAAAATCCAATGAGGAGAAGAAAAGCAGAGCCAAAGAGTCCATCCCAAAATCCGACAAACAAGCAAAATGAACAAAAAACATTGAATTCAATTCTTTCTGATTTTAGAAACTGCATTAAAGAAGGGGTGCACCGGTCCTGGAGATACTGCAATACCAGGTCAATGCGTGGAGTGGACAGAGCAAGCTCTTTTTCCATCTCCCTGTTCTAAAAATCCATTTAATATATGGTCCCCAGATAGGGGACGTATCAGATATTAAACTGATAAGAACAGATACTACACTTGATCTTAGCCAAAAGGCCGAGAAGCGATAACCAGAATTGGTTTCAAACTACGGAGCCACCCAAGGATCCTAAAAAGTCCATTTGTGGAGATGAGCTCCTGGACTCCCGTTAAGAAGACATGTTGTCAACCTCTAGATCCCTTACATGCCTGCACTTTTCGGCTTGCTGCTGCTGCAATCCACGCGTTTTAGATCTGCATAACTCCACCTCTTTAAACACAGCACCTTCACCCCCTGCTGTTCCCACCCGCCTCAACACCGTTGGAAGGGAGGAGAACCAATTAAGGCGGGGGGTGGGGTGGAACGAGCAGCTGTCTACCCTTAGCAGGAGGGCTCCTGATTACATACCTCTCCTGCTGCTGCTGCTGCTGGCTGTCCAGCAGCAGACTGAAGGTGGCTGCTGCTGTGCACAGGTATATAAAGGCTCAGAGCCTATTATGACACGCGCAGCCAGCGTTCCATTGCCACATTCCATCTACTGCAGGCAGGATACCTGGCTGGCTGAATGTCGCTGAGAAGCTCACAGAGACCGCCATAAGCAACAGTTTAACAGAATGCCACAGACTAATCAACCAAACTTTTTGGGTTGGGTTCTCTTTTATAGTCTGCAGGCATTAAATGAAAGAAGTCAGTGTTCCAGCAGAAGGAGACAACGTTTCAGAAAAGGCATTGTAGCAAACCAAAAAAGAAATTTTAAGCGCAGCAGTGTAACCAGCGCACATACCTGTTAGCTCGGGTGAGTTTAAAAGGCTGCTGTTGATAACAAGGGCATTTGCTAAATAGATGGTGTGTGTGCAACAATATACTGAAAGGTCAATTATATTGTGCAGCTTATCTCACCACCTGTAGTTATTTAGGTGAAAGCTCCAAAATGCTTGCCTAATATGTCTGTTTATCCAAAAGGAAGTAGAAAGGGAGAGCTAGAAAGATAGCATTGCATCACATTACATGGCAATGCAATGCACAGTTGCTGAAGTTGAACCAAAATGAGCTTGTAATCTGGCTTCTGCAACTTTGAACATGAAAAATCCAATGAGGAGAAGAAAAGCAGAGCCAAAGAGTCCATCCCAAAATCCGACAAACAAGCAAAATGAACAAAAAACATTGAATTCAAATCTTTCTGATTTTAGAAACTGCATTAAAGAAGGGGTGCACCGGTCCTGGAGATACTGCAATACCAGGTCAATGCGTGGAGTGGACAGAGCAAGCTCTTTTTCCATCTCCCTGTTCTAAAAATCCATTTAATATATGGTCCCCAGATAGGGGACGTATCAGATATTAAACTGATAAGAACAGATACTACACTTGATCTTAGCCAAAAGGCCGAGAAGCGATAACCAGAATTGGTTTCAAACTACGGAGCCACCCAAGGATCCTAAAAAGTCCATTTGTGGAGATGAGCTCCTGGACTCCCGTTAAGAAGACATGTTGTCAACCTCTAGATCCCTTACATGCCTGCACTTTTCGGCTTGCTGCTGCTGCAATCCACGCGTTTTAGATCTGCATAACTTCTCCTCTTTAAACACAGCACCTTCACCCCCTGCTGTTCCCACCCGCCTCAACACCGTTGGAAGGGAGGAGAACCAATTAAGGCGGGGGGTGGGGTGGAACGAGCAGCTGTCTACCCTTAGCAGGAGGGCTCCTGATTACATACCTCTCCTGCTGCTGCTGCTGCTGGCTGTCCAGCAGCAGACTGAAGGTGGCTGCTGCTGTGCACAGGTATATAAAGGCTCAGAGCCTATTATGACACGCGCAGCCAGCGTTCCATTGCCACATTCCATCTACTGCAGGCAGGATACCTGGCTGGCTGAATGTCGCTGAGAAGCTCACAGAGACCGCCATAAGCAACAGTTTAACAGAATGCCACAGACTAATCAACCAAACTTTTTGGGTTGGGTTCTCTTTTATAGTCTGCAGGCATTAAATGAAAGAAGTCAGTGTTCCAGCAGAAGGAGACAACGTTTCAGAAAAGGCATTGTAGCAAACCAAAAAAGAAATTTTAAGCGCAGCAGTGTAACCAGCGCACATACCTGTTAGCTCGGGTGAGTTTAAAAGGCTGCTGTTGATAACAAGGGCATTTGCTAAATAGATGGTGTGTGTGCAACAATATACTGAAAGGTCAATTATATTGTGCAGCTTATCTCACCACCTGTAGTTATTTAGGTGAAAGCTCCAAAATGCTTGCCTAATATGTCTGTTTATCCAAAAGGAAGTAGAAAGGGAGAGCTAGAAAGATAGCATTGCATCACATTACATGGCAATGCAATGCACAGTTGCTGAAGTTGAACCAAAATGAGCTTGTAATCTGGCTTCTGCAACTTTGAACATGAAAAATCCAATGAGGAGAAGAAAAGCAGAGCCAAAGAGTCCATCCCAAAATCCGACAAACAAGCAAAATGAACAAAAAACATTGAATTCAATTCTTTCTGATTTTAGAAACTGCATTAAAGAAGGGGTGCACCGGTCCTGGAGATACTGCAATACCAGGTCAATGCGTGGAGTGGACAGAGCAAGCTCTTTTTCCATCTCCCTGTTCTAAAAATCCATTTAATATATGGTCCCCAGATAGGGGACGTATCAGATATTAAACTGATAAGAACAGATACTACACTTGATCTTAGCCAAAAGGCCGAGAAGCGATAACCAGAATTGGTTTCAAACTACGGAGCCACCCAAGGATCCTAAAAAGTCCATTTGTGGAGATGAGCTCCTGGACTCCCGTTAAGAAGACATGTTGTCAACCTCTAGATCCCTTACATGCCTGCACTTTTCGGCTTGCTGCTGCTGCAATCCACGCGTTTTAGATCTGCATAACTCCACCTCTTTAAACACAGCACCTTCACCCCCTGCTGTTCCCACCCGCCTCAACACCGTTGGAAGGGAGGAGAACCAATTAAGGCGGGGGGTGGGGTGGAACGAGCAGCTGTCTACCCTTAGCAGGAGGGCTCCTGATTACATACCTCTCCTGCTGCTGCTGCTGGCTGTCCAGCAGCAGACTGAAGGTGGCTGCTGCTGTGCACAGGTATATAAAGGCTCAGAGCCTATTATGACACGCGCAGCCAGCGTTCCATTGCCACATTCCATCTACTGCAGGCAGGATACCTGGCTGGCTGAATGTCGCTGAGAAGCTCACAGAGACCGCCATAAGCAACAGTTTAACAGAATGCCACAGACTAATCAACCAAACTTTTTGGGTTGGGTTCTCTTTTATAGTCTGCAGGCATTAAATGAAAGAAGTCAGTGTTCCAGCAGAAGGAGACAACGTTTCAGAAAAGGCATTGTAGCAAACCAAAAAAGAAATTTTAAGCGCAGCAGTGTAACCAGCGCACATACCTGTTAGCTCGGGTGAGTTTAAAAGGCTGCTGTTGATAACAAGGGCATTTGCTAAATAGATGGTGTGTGTGCAACAATATACTGAAAGGTCAATTATATTGTGCAGCTTATCTCACCACCTGTAGTTATTTAGGTGAAAGCTCCAAAATGCTTGCCTAATATGTCTGTTTATCCAAAAGGAAGTAGAAAGGGAGAGCTAGAAAGATAGCATTGCATCACATTACATGGCAATGCAATGCACAGTTGCTGAAGTTGAACCAAAATGAGCTTGTAATCTGGCTTCTGCAACTTTGAACATGAAAAATCCAATGAGGAGAAGAAAAGCAGAGCCAAAGAGTCCATCCCAAAATCCGACAAACAAGCAAAATGAACAAAAAGCATTGAATTCAATTTTTTCTGATTTTAGAAACTGCATTAAAGAAGGGGTGCACCGGTCCTGGAGATACTGCAATACCAGGTCAATGCGTGGAGTGGACAGAGCAAGCTCTTTTTCCATCTCCCTGTTCTAAAAATCCATTTAATATATGGTCCCCAGATAGGGGACGTATCAGATATTAAACTGATAAGAACAGATACTACACTTGATCTTAGCCAAAAGGCCGAGAAGCGATAACCAGAATTGGTTTCAAACTACGGAGCCACCCAAGGATCCTAAAAAGTCCATTTGTGGAGATGAGCTCCTGGACTCCCGTTAAGAAGACATGTTGTCAACCTCTAGATCCCTTACATGCCTGCACTTTTCGGCTTGCTGCTGCTGCAATCCACGCGTTTTAGATCTGCATAACTCCACCTCTTTAAACACAGCACCTTCACCCCCTGCTGTTCCCACCCGCCTCAACACCGTTGGAAGGGAGGAGAACCAATTAAGGCGGGGGGTGGGGTGGAACGAGCAGCTGTCTACCCTTAGCAGGAGGGCTCCTGATTACATACCTCTCCTGCTGCTGCTGCTGCTGGCTGTCCAGCAGCAGACTGAAGGTGGCTGCTGCTGTGCACAGGTATATAAAGGCTCAGAGCCTATTATGACACGCGCAGCCAGCGTTCCATTGCCACATTCCATCTACTGCAGGCAGGATACCTGGCTGGCTGAATGTCGCTGAGAAGCTCACAGAGACCGCCATAAGCAACAGTTTAACAGAATGCCACAGACTAATCAACCAAACTTTTTGGGTTGGGTTCTCTTTTATAGTCTGCAGGCATTAAATGAAAGAAGTCAGTGTTCCAGCAGAAGGAGACAACGTTTCAGAAAAGGCATTGTAGCAAACCAAAAAAGAAATTTTAAGCGCAGCAGTGTAACCAGCGCACATACCTGTTAGCTCGGGTGAGTTTAAAAGGCTGCTGTTGATAACAAGGGCATTTGCTAAATAGATGGTGTGTGTGCAACAATATACTGAAAGGTCAATTATATTGTGCAGCTTATCTCACCACCTGTAGTTATTTAGGTGAAAGCTCCAAAATGCTTGCCTAATATGTCTGTTTATCCAAAAGGAAGTAGAAAGGGAGAGCTAGAAAGATAGCATTGCATCACATTACATGGCAATGCAATGCACAGTTGCTGAAGTTGAACCAAAATGAGCTTGTAATCTGGCTTCTGCAACTTTGAACATGAAAAATCCAATGAGGAGAAGAAAAGCAGAGCCAAAGAGTCCATCCCAAAATCCGACAAACAAGCAAAATGAACAAAAAACATTGAATTCAATTCTTTCTGATTTTAGAAACTGCATTAAAGAAGGGGTGCACCGGTCCTGGAGATACTGCAATACCAGATCAATGCGTGGAGTGGACAGAGCAAGCTCTTTTTCCATCTCCCTGTTCTAAAAATCCATTTAATATATGGTCCCCAGATAGGGGACGTATCAGATATTAAACTGATAAGAACAGATACTACACTTGATCTTAGCCAAAAGGCCGAGAAGCGATAACCAGAATTGGTTTCAAACTACGGAGCCACCCAAGGATCCTAAAAAGTCCATTTGTGGAGATGAGCTCCTGGACTCCCGTTAAGAAGACATGTTGTCAACCTCTAGATCCCTTACATGCCTGCACTTTTCGGCTTGCTGCTGCTGCAATCCACGCGTTTTAGATCTGCATAACTTCTCCTCTTTAAACACAGCACCTTCACCCCCTGCTGTTCCCACCCGCCTCAACACCGTTGGAAGGGAGGAGAACCAATTAAGGCGGGGGGTGGGGTGGAACGAGCAGCTGTCTACCCTTAGCAGGAGGGCTCCTGATTACATACCTCTCCTGCTGCTGCTGCTGCTGGCTGTCCAGCAGCAGACTGAAGGTGGCTGCTGCTGTGCACAGGTATATAAAGGCTCAGAGCCTATTATGACACGCGCAGCCAGCGTTCCATTGCCACATTCCATCTACTGCAGGCAGGATACCTGGCTGGCTGAATGTCGCTGAGAAGCTCACAGAGACCGCCATAAGCAACAGTTTAACAGAATGCCACAGACTAATCAACCAAACTTTTTGGGTTGGGTTCTCTTTTATAGTCTGCAGGCATTAAATGAAAGAAGTCAGTGTTCCAGCAGAAGGAGACAACGTTTCAGAAAAGGCATTGTAGCAAACCAAAAAAGAAATTTTAAGCGCAGCAGTGTAACCAGCGCACA
Source organism: Phyllobates terribilis (assembly GCF_046119375.1). Lineage (NCBI taxonomy): Eukaryota > Metazoa > Chordata > Amphibia > Anura > Dendrobatidae > Phyllobates > Phyllobates terribilis. The sequence goes on from NW_027365465.1 coordinate 71,401, forward strand.
TACCTGTTAGCTCGGGTGAGTTTAAAAGGCTGCTGTTGATAACAAGGGCATTTGCTAAATAGATGGTGTGTGTGCAACAATATACTGAAAGGTCAATTATATTGTGCAGCTTATCTCACCACCTGTAGTTATTTAGGTGAAAGCTCCAAAATGCTTGCCTAATATGTCTGTTTATCCAAAAGGAAGTAGAAAGGGAGAGCTAGAAAGATAGCATTGCATCACATTACATGGCAATGCAATGCACAGTTGCTGAAGTTGAACCAAAATGAGCTTGTAATCTGGCTTCTGCAACTTTGAACATGAAAAATCCAATGAGGAGAAGAAAAGCAGAGCCAAAGAGTCCATCCCAAAATCCGACAAACAAGCAAAATGAACAAAAAACATTGAATTCAATTCTTTCTGATTTTAGAAACTGCATTAAAGAAGGGGTGCACCGGTCCTGGAGATACTGCAATACCAGGTCAATGCGTGGAGTGGACAGAGCAAGCTCTTTTTCCATCTCCCTGTTCTAAAAATCCATTTAATATATGGTCCCCAGATAGGGGACGTATCAGATATTAAACTGATAAGAACAGATACTACACTTGATCTTAGCCAAAAGGCCGAGAAGCGATAACCAGAATTGGTTTCAAACTACGGAGCCACCCAAGGATCCTAAAAAGTCCATTTGTGGAGATGAGCTCCTGGACTCCCGTTAAGAAGACATGTTGTCAACCTCTAGATCCCTTACATGCCTGCACTTTTCGGCTTGCTGCTGCTGCAATCCACGCGTTTTAGATCTGCATAACTTCTCCTCTTTAAACACAGCACCTTCACCCCCTGCTGTTCCCACCCGCCTCAACACCGTTGGAAGGGAGGAGAACCAATTAAGGCGGGGGGTGGGGTGGAACGAGCAGCTGTCTACCCTTAGCAGGAGGGCTCCTGATTACATACCTCTCCTGCTGCTGCTGCTGCTGGCTGTCCAGCAGCAGACTGAAGGTGGCTGCTGCTGTGCACAGGTATATAAAGGCTCAGAGCCTATTATGACACGCGCAGCCAGCGTTCCATTGCCACATTCCATCTACTGCAGGCAGGATACCTGGCTGGCTGAATGTCGCTGAGAAGCTCACAGAGACCGCCATAAGCAACAGTTTAACAGAATGCCACAGACTAATCAACCAAACTTTTTGGGTTGGGTTCTCTTTTATAGTCTGCAGGCATTAAATGAAAGAAGTCAGTGTTCCAGCAGAAGGAGACAACGTTTCAGAAAAGGCATTGTAGCAAACCAAAAAAGAAATTTTAAGCGCAGCAGTGTAACCAGCGCACATACCTGTTAGCTCGGGTGAGTTTAAAAGGCTGCTGTTGATAACAAGGGCATTTGCTAAATAGATGGTGTGTGTGCAACAATATACTGAAAGGTCAATTATATTGTGCAGCTTATCTCACCACCTGTAGTTATTTAGGTGAAAGCTCCAAAATGCTTGCCTAATATGTCTGTTTATCCAAAAGGAAGTAGAAAGGGAGAGCTAGAAAGATAGCATTGCATCACATTACATGGCAATGCAATGCACAGTTGCTGAAGTTGAACCAAAATGAGCTTGTAATCTGGCTTCTGCAACTTTGAACATGAAAAATCCAATGAGGAGAAGAAAAGCAGAGCCAAAGAGTCCATCCCAAAATCCGACAAACAAGCAAAATGAACAAAAAACATTGAATTCAATTCTTTCTGATTTTAGAAACTGCATTAAAGAAGGGGTGCACCGGTCCTGGAGATACTGCAATACCAGGTCAATGCGTGGAGTGGACAGAGCAAGCTCTTTTTCCATCTCCCTGTTCTAAAAATCCATTTAATATATGGTCCCCAGATAGGGGACGTATCAGATATTAAACTGATAAGAACAGATACTACACTTGATCTTAGCCAAAAGGCCGAGAAGCGATAACCAGAATTGGTTTCAAACTACGGAGCCACCCAAGGATCCTAAAAAGTCCATTTGTGGAGATGAGCTCCTGGACTCCCGTTAAGAAGACATGTTGTCAACCTCTAGATCCCTTACATGCCTGCACTTTTCGGCTTGCTGCTGCTGCAATCCACGCGTTTTAGATCTGCATAACTCCACCTCTTTAAACACAGCACCTTCACCCCCTGCTGTTCCCACCCGCCTCAACACCGTTGGAAGGGAGGAGAACCAATTAAGGCGGGGGGTGGGGTGGAACGAGCAGCTGTCTACCCTTAGCAGGAGGGCTCCTGATTACATACCTCTCCTGCTGCTGCTGCTGCTGGCTGTCCAGCAGCAGACTGAAGGTGGCTGCTGCTGTGCACAGGTATATAAAGGCTCAGAGCCTATTATGACACGCGCAGCCAGCGTTCCATTGCCACATTCCATCTACTGCAGGCAGGATACCTGGCTGGCTGAATGTCGCTGAGAAGCTCACAGAGACCGCCATAAGCAACAGTTTAACAGAATGCCACAGACTAATCAACCAAACTTTTTGGGTTGGGTTCTCTTTTATAGTCTGCAGGCATTAAATGAAAGAAGTCAGTGTTCCAGCAGAAGGAGACAACGTTTCAGAAAAGGCATTGTAGCAAACCAAAAAAGAAATTTTAAGCGCAGCAGTGTAACCAGCGCACATACCTGTTAGCTCGGGTGAGTTTAAAAGGCTGCTGTTGATAACAAGGGCATTTGCTAAATAGATGGTGTGTGTGCGCAACAATATACTGAAAGGTCAATTATATTGTGCAGCTTATCTCACCACCTGTAGTTATTTAGGTGAAAGCTCCAAAATGCTTGCCTAATATGTCTGTTTATCCAAAAGGAAGTAGAAAGGGAGAGCTAGAAAGATAGCATTGCATCACATTACATGGCAATGCAATGCACAGTTGCTGAAGTTGAACCAAAATGAGCTTGTAATCTGGCTTCTGCAACTTTGAACATGAAAAATCCAATGAGGAGAAGAAAAGCAGAGCCAAAGAGTCCATCCCAAAATCCGACAAACAAGCAAAATGAACAAAAAACATTGAATTCAATTCTTTCTGATTTTAGAAACTGCATTAAAGAAGGGGTGCACCGGTCCTGGAGATACTGCAATACCAGGTCAATGCGTGGAGTGGACAGAGCAAGCTCTTTTTCCATCTCCCTGTTCTAAAAATCCATTTAATATATGGTCCCCAGATAGGGGACGTATCAGATATTAAACTGATAAGAACAGATACTACACTTGATCTTAGCCAAAAGGCCGAGAAGCGATAACCAGAATTGGTTTCAAACTACGGAGCCACCCAAGCATCCTAAAAAGTCCATTTGTGGAGATGAGCTCCTGGACTCCCGTTAAGAAGACATGTTGTCAACCTCTAGATCCCTTACATGCCTGCACTTTTCGGCTTGCTGCTGCTGCAATCCACGCGTTTTAGATCTGCATAACTCCACCTCTTTAAACACAGCACCTTCACCCCCTGCTGTTCCCACCCGCCTCAACACCGTTGGAAGGGAGGAGAACCAATTAAGGCGGGGGGTGGGGTGGAACGAGCAGCTGTCTACCCTTAGCAGGAGGGCTCCTGATTACATACCTCTCCTGCTGCTGCTGCTGCTGGCTGTCCAGCAGCAGACTGAAGGTGGCTGCTGCTGTGCACAGGTATATAAAGGCTCAGAGCCTATTATGACACGCGCAGCCAGCGTTCCATTGCCACATTCCATCTACTGCAGGCAGGATACCTGGCTGGCTGAATGTCGCTGAGAAGCTCACAGAGACCGCCATAAGCAACAGTTTAACAGAATGCCACAGACTAATCAACCAAACTTTTTGGGTTGGGTTCTCTTTTATAGTCTGCAGGCATTAAATGAAAGAAGTCAGTGTTCCAGCAGAAGGAGACAACGTTTCAGAAAAGGCATTGTAGCAAACCAAAAAAGAAATTTTAAGCGCAGCAGTGTAACCAGCGCACATACCTGTTAGCTCGGGTGAGTTTAAAAGGCTGCTGTTGATAACAAGGGCATTTGCTAAATAGATGGTGTGTGTGCAACAATATACTGAAAGGTCAATTATATTGTGCAGCTTATCTCACCACCTGTAGTTATTTAGGTGAAAGCTCCAAAATGCTTGCCTAATATGTCTGTTTATCCAAAAGGAAGTAGAAAGGGAGAGCTAGAAAGATAGCATTGCATCACATTACATGGCAATGCAATGCACAGTTGCTGAAGTTGAACCAAAATGAGCTTGTAATCTGGCTTCTGCAACTTTGAACATGAAAAATCCAATGAGGAGAAGAAAAGCAGAGCCAAAGAGTCCATCCCAAAATCCGACAAACAAGCAAAATGAACAAAAAACATTGAATTCAATTCTTTCTGATTTTAGAAACTGCATTAAAGAAGGGGTGCACCGGTCCTGGAGATACTGCAATACCAGGTCAATGCGTGGAGTGGACAGAGCAAGCTCTTTTTCCATCTCCCTGTTCTAAAAATCCATTTAATATATGGTCCCCAGATAGGGGACGTATCAGATATTAAACTGATAAGAACAGATACTACACTTGATCTTAGCCAAAAGGCCGAGAAGCGATAACCAGAATTGGTTTCAAACTACGGAGCCACCCAAGGATCCTAAAAAGTCCATTTGTGGAGATGAGCTCCTGGACTCCCGTTAAGAAGACATGTTGTCAACCTCTAGATCCCTTACATGCCTGCACTTTTCGGCTTGCTGCTGCTGCAATCCACGCGTTTTAGATCTGCATAACTCCACCTCTTTAAACACAGCACCTTCACCCCCTGCTGTTCCCACCCGCCTCAACACCGTTGGAAGGGAGGAGAACCAATTAAGGCGGGGGGTGGGGTGGAACGAGCAGCTGTCTACCCTTAGCAGGAGGGCTCCTGATTACATACCTCTCCTGCTGCTGCTGCTGCTGGCTGTCCAGCAGCAGACTGAAGGTGGCTGCTGCTGTGCACAGGTATATAAAGGCTCAGAGCCTATTATGACACGCGCAGCCAGCGTTCCATTGCCACATTCCATCTACTGCAGGCAGGATACCTGGCTGGCTGAATGTCGCTGAGAAGCTCACAGAGACCGCCATAAGCAACAGTTTAACAGAATGCCACAGACTAATCAACCAAACTTTTTGGGTTGGGTTCTCTTTTATAGTCTGCAGGCATTAAATGAAAGAAGTCAGTGTTCCAGCAGAAGGAGACAACGTTTCAGAAAAGGCATTGTAGCAAACCAAAAAAGAAATTTTAAGCGCAGCAGTGTAACCAGCGCACATACCTGTTAGCTCGGGTGAGTTTAAAAGGCTGCTGTTGATAACAAGGGCATTTGCTAAATAGATGGTGTGTGTGCAACAATATACTGAAAGGTCAATTATATTGTGCAGCTTATCTCACCACCTGTAGTTATTTAGGTGAAAGCTCCAAAATGCTTGCCTAATATGTCTGTTTATCCAAAAGGAAGTAGAAAGGGAGAGCTAGAAAGATAGCATTGCATCACATTACATGGCAATGCAATGCACAGTTGCTGAAGTTGAACCAAAATGAGCTTGTAATCTGGCTTCTGCAACTTTGAACATGAAAAATCCAATGAGGAGAAGAAAAGCAGAGCCAAAGAGTCCATCCCAAAATCCGACAAACAAGCAAAATGAACAAAAAACATTGAATTCAATTCTTTCTGATTTTAGAAACTGCATTAAAGAAGGGGTGCACCGGTCCTGGAGATACTGCAATACCAGGTCAATGCGTGGAGTGGACAGAGCAAGCTCTTTTTCCATCTCCCTGTTCTAAAAATCCATTTAATATATGGTCCCCAGATAGGGGACGTATCAGATATTAAACTCATAAGAACAGATACTACACTTGATCTTAGCCAAAAGGCCGAGAAGCGATAACCAGAATTGGTTTCAAACTACGGAGCCACCCAAGGATCCTAAAAAGTCCATTTGTGGAGATGAGCTCCTGGACTCCCGTTAAGAAGACATGTTGTCAACCTCTAGATCCCTTACATGCCTGCACTTTTCGGCTTGCTGCTGCTGCAATCCACGCGTTTTAGATCTGCATAACTCCACCTCTTTAAACACAGCACCTTCACCCCCTGCTGTTCCCACCCGCCTCAACACCGTTGGAAGGGAGGAGAACCAATTAAGGCGGGGGGTGGGGTGGAACGAGCAGCTGTCTACCCTTAGCAGGAGGGCTCCTGATTACATACCTCTCCTGCTGCTGCTGCTGCTGGCTGTCCAGCAGCAGACTGAAGGTGGCTGCTGCTGTGCACAGGTATATAAAGGCTCAGAGCCTATTATGACACGCGCAGCCAGCGTTCCATTGCCACATTCCATCTACTGCAGGCAGGATACCTGGCTGGCTGAATGTCGCTGAGAAGCTCACAGAGACCGCCATAAGCAACAGTTTAACAGAATGCCACAGACTAATCAACCAAACTTTTTGGGTTGGGTTCTCTTTTATAGTCTGCAGGCATTAAATGAAAGAAGTCAGTGTTCCAGCAGAAGGAGACAACGTTTCAGAAAAGGCATTGTAGCAAACCAAAAAAGAAATTTTAAGCGCAGCAGTGTAACCAGCGCACATACCTGTTAGCTCGGGTGAGTTTAAAAGGCTGCTGTTGATAACAAGGGCATTTGCTAAATAGATGGTGTGTGTGCAACAATATACTGAAAGGTCAATTATATTGTGCAGCTTATCTCACCACCTGTAGTTATTTAGGTGAAAGCTCCAAAATGCTTGCCTAATATGTCTGTTTATCCAAAAGGAAGTAGAAAGGGAGAGCTAGAAAGATAGCATTGCATCACATTACATGGCAATGCAATGCACAGTTGCTGAAGTTGAACCAAAATGAGCTTGTAATCTGGCTTCTGCAACTTTGAACATGAAAAATCCAATGAGGAGAAGAAAAGCAGAGCCAAAGAGTCCATCCCAAAATCCGACAAACAAGCAAAATGAACAAAAAACATTGAATTCAATTCTTTCTGATTTTAGAAACTGCATTAAAGAAGGGGTGCACCGGTCCTGGAGATACTGCAATACCAGGTCAATGCGTGGAGTGGACAGAGCAAGCTCTTTTTCCATCTCCCTGTTCTAAAAATCCATTTAATATATGGTCCCCAGATAGGGGACGTATCAGATATTAAACTGATAAGAACAGATACTACACTTGATCTTAGCCAAAAGGCCGAGAAGCGATAACCAGAATTGGTTTCAAACTACGGAGCCACCCAAGGATCCTAAAAAGTCCATTTGTGGAGATGAGCTCCTGGACTCCCGTTAAGAAGACATGTTGTCAACCTCTAGATCCCTTACATGCCTGCACTTTTCGGCTTGCTGCTGCTGCAATCCACGCGTTTTAGATCTGCATAACTCCACCTCTTTAAACACAGCACCTTCACCCCCTGCTGTTCCCACCCGCCTCAACACCGTTGGAAGGGAGGAGAACCAATTAAGGCGGGGGGTGGGGTGGAACGAGCAGCTGTCTACCCTTAGCAGGAGGGCTCCTGATTACATACCTCTCCTGCTGCTGCTGCTGCTGGCTGTCCAGCAGCAGACTGAAGGTGGCTGCTGCTGTGCACAGGTATATAAAGGCTCAGAGCCTATTATGACACGCGCAGCCAGCGTTCCATTGCCACATTCCATCTACTGCAGGCAGGATACCTGGCTGGCTGAATGTCGCTGAGAAGCTCACAGAGACCGCCATAAGCAACAGTTTAACAGAATGCCACAGACTAATCAACCAAACTTTTTGGGTTGGGTTCTCTTTTATAGTCTGCAGGCATTAAATGAAAGAAGTCAGTGTTCCAGCAGAAGGAGACAACGTTTCAGAAAAGGCATTGTAGCAAACCAAAAAAGAAATTTTAAGCGCAGCAGTGTAACCAGCGCACATACCTGTTAGCTCGGGTGAGTTTAAAAGGCTGCTGTTGATAACAAGGGCATTTGCTAAATAGATGGTGTGTGTGCAACAATATACTGAAAGGTCAATTATATTGTGCAGCTTATCTCACCACCTGTAGTTATTTAGGTGAAAGCTCCAAAATGCTTGCCTAATATGTCTGTTTATCCAAAAGGAAGTAGAAAGGGAGAGCTAGAAAGATAGCATTGCATCACATTACATGGCAATGCAATGCACAGTTGCTGAAGTTGAACCAAAATGAGCTTGTAATCTGGCTTCTGCAACTTTGAACATGAAAAATCCAATGAGGAGAAGAAAAGCAGAGCCAAAGAGTCCATCCCAAAATCCGACAAACAAGCAAAATGAACAAAAAACATTGAATTCAATTCTTTCTGATTTTAGAAACTGCATTAAAGAAGGGGTGCACCGGTCCTGGAGATACTGCAATACCAGGTCAATGCGTGGAGTGGACAGAGCAAGCTCTTTTTCCATCTCCCTGTTCTAAAAATCCATTTAATATATGGTCCCCAGATAGGGGACGTATCAGATATTAAACTGATAAGAACAGATACTACACTTGATCTTAGCCAAAAGGCCGAGAAGCGATAACCAGAATTGGTTTCAAACTACGGAGCCACCCAAGGATCCTAAAAAGTCCATTTGTGGAGATGAGCTCCTGGACTCCCGTTAAGAAGACATGTTGTCAACCTCTAGATCCCTTACATGCCTGCACTTTTCGGCTTGCTGCTGCTGCAATCCACGCGTTTTAGATCTGCATAACTCCACCTCTTTAAACACAGCACCTTCACCCCCTGCTGTTCCCACCCGCCTCAACACCGTTGGAAGGGAGGAGAACCAATTAAGGCGGGGGGTGGGGTGGAACGAGCAGCTGTCTACCCTTAGCAGGAGGGCTCCTGATTACATACCTCTCCTGCTGCTGCTGCTGCTGGCTGTCCAGCAGCAGACTGAAGGTGGCTGCTGCTGTGCACAGGTATATAAAGGCTCAGAGCCTATTATGACACGCGCAGCCAGCGTTCCATTGCCACATTCCATCTACTGCAGGCAGGATACCTGGCTGGCTGAATGTCGCTGAGAAGCTCACAGAGACCGCCATAAGCAACAGTTTAACAGAATGCCACAGACTAATCAACCAAACTTTTTGGGTTGGGTTCTCTTTTATAGTCTGCAGGCATTAAATGAAAGAAGTCAGTGTTCCAGCAGAAGGAGACAACGTTTCAGAAAAGGCATTGTAGCAAACCAAAAAAGAAATTTTAAGCGCAGCAGTGTAACCAGCGCACATACCTGTTAGCTCGGGTGAGTTTAAAAGGCTGCTGTTGATAACAAGGGCATTTGCTAAATAGATGGTGTGTGTGCAACAATATACTGAAAGGTCAATTATATTGTGCAGCTTATCTCACCACCTGTAGTTATTTAGGTGAAAGCTCCAAAATGCTTGCCTAATATGTCTGTTTATCCAAAAGGAAGTAGAAAGGGAGAGCTAGAAAGATAGCATTGCATCACATTACATGGCAATGCAATGCACAGTTGCTGAAGTTGAACCAAAATGAGCTTGTAATCTGGCTTCTGCAACTTTGAACATGAAAAATCCAATGAGGAGAAGAAAAGCAGAGCCAAAGAGTCCATCCCAAAATCCGACAAACAAGCAAAATGAACAAAAAACATTGAATTCAATTCTTTCTGATTTTAGAAACTGCATTAAAGAAGGGGTGCACCGGTCCTGGAGATACTGCAATACCAGGTCAATGCGTGGAGTGGACAGAGCAAGCTCTTTTTCCATCTCCCTGTTCTAAAAATCCATTTAATATATGGTCCCCAGATAGGGGACGTATCAGATATTAAACTGATAAGAACAGATACTACACTTGATCTTAGCCAAAAGGCCGAGAAGCGATAACCAGAATTGGTTTCAAACTACGGAGCCACCCAAGGATCCTAAAAAGTCCATTTGTGGAGATGAGCTCCTGGACTCCCGTTAAGAAGACATGTTGTCAACCTCTAGATCCCTTACATGCCTGCACTTTTCGGCTTGCTGCTGCTGCAATCCACGCGTTTTAGATCTGCATAACTCCACCTCTTTAAACACAGCACCTTCACCCCCTGCTGTTCCCACCCGCCTCAACACCGTTGGAAGGGAGGAGAACCAATTAAGGCGGGGGGTGGGGTGGAACGAGCAGCTGTCTACCCTTAGCAGGAGGGCTCCTGATTACATACCTCTCCTGCTGCTGCTGCTGCTGGCTGTCCAGCAGCAGACTGAAGGTGGCTGCTGCTGTGCACAGGTATATAAAGGCTCAGAGCCTATTATGACACGCGCAGCCAGCGTTCCATTGCCACATTCCATCTACTGCAGGCAGGATACCTGGCTGGCTGAATGTCGCTGAGAAGCTCACAGAGACCGCCATAAGCAACAGTTTAACAGAATGCCACAGACTAATCAACCAAACTTTTTGGGTTGGGTTCTCTTTTATAGTCTGCAGGCATTAAATGAAAGAAGTCAGTGTTCCAGCAGAAGGAGACAACGTTTCAGAAAAGGCATTGTAGCAAACCAAAAAAGAAATTTTAAGCGCAGCAGTGTAACCAGCGCACATACCTGTTAGCTCGGGTGAGTTTAAAAGGCTGCTGTTGATAACAAGGGCATTTGCTAAATAGATGGTGTGTGTGCAACAATATACTGAAAGGTCAATTATATTGTGCAGCTTATCTCACCACCTGTAGTTATTTAGGTGAAAGCTCCAAAATGCTTGCCTAATATGTCTGTTTATCCAAAAGGAAGTAGAAAGGGAGAGCTAGAAAGATAGCATTGCATCACATTACATGGCAATGCAATGCACAGTTGCTGAAGTTGAACCAAAATGAGCTTGTAATCTGGCTTCTGCAACTTTGAACATGAAAAATCCAATGAGGAGAAGAAAAGCAGAGCCAAAGAGTCCATCCCAAAATCCGACAAACAAGCAAAATGAACAAAAAACATTGAATTCAATTCTTTCTGATTTTAGAAACTGCATTAAAGAAGGGGTGCACCGGTCCTGGAGATACTGCAATACCAGGTCAATGCGTGGAGTGGACAGAGCAAGCTCTTTTTCCATCTCCCTGTTCTAAAAATCCATTTAATATATGGTCCCCAGATAGGGGACGTATCAGATATTAAACTGATAAGAACAGATACTACACTTGATCTTAGCCAAAAGGCCGAGAAGCGATAACCAGAATTGGTTTCAAACTACGGAGCCACCCAAGGATCCTAAAAAGTCCATTTGTGGAGATGAGCTCCTGGACTCCCGTTAAGAAGACATGTTGTCAACCTCTAGATCCCTTACATGCCTGCACTTTTCGGCTTGCTGCTGCTGCAATCCACGCGTTTTAGATCTGCATAACTCCACCTCTTTAAACACAGCACCTTCACCCCCTGCTGTTCCCACCCGCCTCAACACCGTTGGAAGGGAGGAGAACCAATTAAGGCGGGGGGTGGGGTGGAACGAGCAGCTGTCTACCCTTAGCAGGAGGGCTCCTGATTACATACCTCTCCTGCTGCTGCTGCTGCTGGCTGTCCAGCAGCAGACTGAAGGTGGCTGCTGCTGTGCACAGGTATATAAAGGCTCAGAGCCTATTATGACACGCGCAGCCAGCGTTCCATTGCCACATTCCATCTACTGCAGGCAGGATACCTGGCTGGCTGAATGTCGCTGAGAAGCTCACAGAGACCGCCATAAGCAACAGTTTAACAGAATGCCACAGACTAATCAACCAAACTTTTTGGGTTGGGTTCTCTTTTATAGTCTGCAGGCATTAAATGAAAGAAGTCAGTGTTCCAGCAGAAGGAGACAACGTTTCAGAAAAGGCATTGTAGCAAACCAAAAAAGAAATTTTAAGCGCAGCAGTGTAACCAGCGCACATACCTGTTAGCTCGGGTGAGTTTAAAAGGCTGCTGTTGATAACAAGGGCATTTGCTAAATAGATGGTGTGTGTGCAACAATATACTGAAAGGTCAATTATATTGTGCAGCTTATCTCACCACCTGTAGTTATTTAGGTGAAAGCTCCAAAATGCTTGCCTAATATGTCTGTTTATCCAAAAGGAAGTAGAAAGGGAGAGCTAGAAAGATAGCATTGCATCACATTACATGGCAATGCAATGCACAGTTGCTGAAGTTGAACCAAAATGAGCTTGTAATCTGGCTTCTGCAACTTTGAACATGAAAAATCCAATGAGGAGAAGAAAAGCAGAGCCAAAGAGTCCATCCCAAAATCCGACAAACAAGCAAAATGAACAAAAAACATTGAATTCAATTCTTTCTGATTTTAGAAACTGCATTAAAGAAGGGGTGCACCGGTCCTGGAGATACTGCAATACCAGGTCAATGCGTGGAGTGGACAGAGCAAGCTCTTTTTCCATCTCCCTGTTCTAAAAATCCATTTAATATATGGTCCCCAGATAGGGGACGTATCAGATATTAAACTGATAAGAACAGATACTACACTTGATCTTAGCCAAAAGGCCGAGAAGCGATAACCAGAATTGGTTTCAAACTACGGAGCCACCCAAGGATCCTAAAAAGTCCATTTGTGGAGATGAGCTCCTGGACTCCCGTTAAGAAGACATGTTGTCAACCTCTAGATCCCTTACATGCCTGCACTTTTCGGCTTGCTGCTGCTGCAATCCACGCGTTTTAGATCTGCATAACTCCACCTCTTTAAACACAGCACCTTCACCCCCTGCTGTTCCCACCCGCCTCAACACCGTTGGAAGGGAGGAGAACCAATTAAGGCGGGGGGTGGGGTGGAACGAGCAGCTGTCTACCCTTAGCAGGAGGGCTCCTGATTACATACCTCTCCTGCTGCTGCTGCTGCTGGCTGTCCAGCAGCAGACTGAAGGTGGCTGCTGCTGTGCACAGGTATATAAAGGCTCAGAGCCTATTATGACACGCGCAGCCAGCGTTCCATTGCCACATTCCATCTACTGCAGGCAGGATACCTGGCTGGCTGAATGTCGCTGAGAAGCTCACAGAGACCGCCATAAGCAACAGTTTAACAGAATGCCACAGACTAATCAACCAAACTTTTTGGGTTGGGTTCTCTTTTATAGTCTGCAGGCATTAAATGAAAGAAGTCAGTGTTCCAGCAGAAGGAGACAACGTTTCAGAAAAGGCATTGTAGCAAACCAAAAAAGAAATTTTAAGCGCAGCAGTGTAACCAGCGCACATACCTGTTAGCTCGGGTGAGTTTAAAAGGCTGCTGTTGATAACAAGGGCATTTGCTAAATAGATGGTGTGTGTGCAACAATATACTGAAAGGTCAATTATATTGTGCAGCTTATCTCACCACCTGTAGTTATTTAGGTGAAAGCTCCAAAATGCTTGCCTAATATGTCTGTTTATCCAAAAGGAAGTAGAAAGGGAGAGCTAGAAAGATAGCATTGCATCACATTACATGGCAATGCAATGCACAGTTGCTGAAGTTGAACCAAAATGAGCTTGTAATCTGGCTTCTGCAACTTTGAACATGAAAAATCCAATGAGGAGAAGAAAAGCAGAGCCAAAGAGTCCATCCCAAAATCCGACAAACAAGCAAAATGAACAAAAAACATTGAATTCAATTCTTTCTGATTTTAGAAACTGCATTAAAGAAGGGGTGCACCGGTCCTGGAGATACTGCAATACCAGGTCAATGCGTGGAGTGGACAGAGCAAGCTCTTTTTCCATCTCCCTGTTCTAAAAATCCATTTAATATATGGTCCCCAGATAGGGGACGTATCAGATATTAAACTGATAAGAACAGATACTACACTTGATCTTAGCCAAAAGGCCGAGAAGCGATAACCAGAATTGGTTTCAAACTACGGAGCCACCCAAGGATCCTAAAAAGTCCATTTGTGGAGATGAGCTCCTGGACTCCCGTTAAGAAGACATGTTGTCAACCTCTAGATCCCTTACATGCCTGCACTTTTCGGCTTGCTGCTGCTGCAATCCACGCGTTTTAGATCTGCATAACTCCACCTCTTTAAACACAGCACCTTCACCCCCTGCTGTTCCCACCCGCCTCAACACCGTTGGAAGGGAGGAGAACCAATTAAGGCGGGGGGTGGGGTGGAACGAGCAGCTGTCTACCCTTAGCAGGAGGGCTCCTGATTACATACCTCTCCTGCTGCTGCTGCTGCTGGCTGTCCAGCAGCAGACTGAAGGTGGCTGCTGCTGTGCACAGGTATATAAAGGCTCAGAGCCTATTATGACACGCGCAGCCAGCGTTCCATTGCCACATTCCATCTACTGCAGGCAGGATACCTGGCTGGCTGAATGTCGCTGAGAAGCTCACAGAGACCGCCATAAGCAACAGTTTAACAGAATGCCACAGACTAATCAACCAAACTTTTTGGGTTGGGTTCTCTTTTATAGTCTGCAGGCATTAAATGAAAGAAGTCAGTGTTCCAGCAGAAGGAGACAACGTTTCAGAAAAGGCATTGTAGCAAACCAAAAAAGAAATTTTAAGCGCAGCAGTGTAACCAGCGCACATACCTGTTAGCTCGGGTGAGTTTAAAAGGCTGCTGTTGATAACAAGGGCATTTGCTAAATAGATGGTGTGTGTGCAACAATATACTGAAAGGTCAATTATATTGTGCAGCTTATCTCACCACCTGTAGTTATTTAGGTGAAAGCTCCAAAATGCTTGCCTAATATGTCTGTTTATCCAAAAGGAAGTAGAAAGGGAGAGCTAGAAAGATAGCATTGCATCACATTACATGGCAATGCAATGCACAGTTGCTGAAGTTGAACCAAAATGAGCTTGTAATCTGGCTTCTGCAACTTTGAACATGAAAAATCCAATGAGGAGAAGAAAAGCAGAGCCAAAGAGTCCATCCCAAAATCCGACAAACAAGCAAAATGAACAAAAAACATTGAATTCAATTCTTTCTGATTTTAGAAACTGCATTAAAGAAGGGGTGCACCGGTCCTGGAGATACTGCAATACCAGGTCAATGCGTGGAGTGGACAGAGCAAGCTCTTTTTCCATCTCCCTGTTCTAAAAATCCATTTAATATATGGTCCCCAGATAGGGGACGTATCAGATATTAAACTGATAAGAACAGATACTACACTTGATCTTAGCCAAAAGGCCGAGAAGCGATAACCAGAATTGGTTTCAAACTACGGAGCCACCCAAGGATCCTAAAAAGTCCATTTGTGGAGATGAGCTCCTGGACTCCCGTTAAGAAGACATGTTGTCAACCTCTAGATCCCTTACATGCCTGCACTTTTCGGCTTGCTGCTGCTGCAATCCACGCGTTTTAGATCTGCATAACTCCACCTCTTTAAACACAGCACCTTCACCCCCTGCTGTTCCCACCCGCCTCAACACCGTTGGAAGGGAGGAGAACCAATTAAGGCGGGGGGTGGGGTGGAACGAGCAGCTGTCTACCCTTAGCAGGAGGGCTCCTGATTACATACCTCTCCTGCTGCTGCTGCTGCTGGCTGTCCAGCAGCAGACTGAAGGTGGCTGCTGCTGTGCACAGTTATATAAAGGCTCAGAGCCTATTATGACACGCGCAGCCAGCGTTCCATTGCCACATTCCATCTACTGCAGGCAGGATACCTGGCTGGCTGAATGTCGCTGAGAAGCTCACAGAGACCGCCATAAGCAACAGTTTAACAGAATGCCACAGACTAATCAACCAAACTTTTTGGGTTGGGTTCTCTTTTATAGTCTGCAGGCATTAAATGAAAGAAGTCAGTGTTCCAGCAGAAGGAGACAACGTTTCAGAAAAGGCATTGTAGCAAACCAAAAAAGAAATTTTAAGCGCAGCAGTGTAACCAGCGCACATACCTGTTAGCTCGGGTGAGTTTAAAAGGCTGCTGTTGATAACAAGGGCATTTGCTAAATAGATGGTGTGTGTGCAACAATATACTGAAAGGTCAATTATATTGTGCAGCTTATCTCACCACCTGTAGTTATTTAGGTGAAAGCTCCAAAATGCTTGCCTAATATGTCTGTTTATCCAAAAGGAAGTAGAAAGGGAGAGCTAGAAAGATAGCATTGCATCACATTACATGGCAATGCAATGCACAGTTGCTGAAGTTGAACCAAAATGAGCTTGTAATCTGGCTTCTGCAACTTTGAACATGAAAAATCCAATGAGGAGAAGAAAAGCAGAGCCAAAGAGTCCATCCCAAAATCCGACAAACAAGCAAAATGAACAAAAAACATTGAATTCAATTCTTTCTGATTTTAGAAACTGCATTAAAGAAGGGGTGCACCGGTCCTGGAGATACTGCAATACCAGGTCAATGCGTGGAGTGGACAGAGCAAGCTCTTTTTCCATCTCCCTGTTCTAAAAATCCATTTAATATATGGTCCCCAGATAGGGGACGTATCAGATATTAAACTGATAAGAACAGATACTACACTTGATCTTAGCCAAAAGGCCGAGAAGCGATAACCAGAATTGGTTTCAAACTACGGAGCCACCCAAGGATCCTAAAAAGTCCATTTGTGGAGATGAGCTCCTGGACTCCCGTTAAGAAGACATGTTGTCAACCTCTAGATCCCTTACATGCCTGCACTTTTCGGCTTGCTGCTGCTGTAATCCACGCGTTTTAGATCTGCATAACTCCACCTCTTTAAACACAGCACCTTCACCCCCTGCTGTTCCCACCCGCCTCAACACCGTTGGAAGGGAGGAGAACCAATTAAGGCGGGGGGTGGGGTGGAACGAGCAGCTGTCTACCCTTAGCAGGAGGGCTCCTGATTACATACCTCTCCTGCTGCTGCTGCTGCTGGCTGTCCAGCAGCAGACTGAAGGTGGCTGCTGCTGTGCACAGGTATATAAAGGCTCAGAGCCTATTATGACACGCGCAGCCAGCGTTCCATTGCCACATTCCATCTACTGCAGGCAGGATACCTGGCTGGCTGAATGTCGCTGAGAAGCTCACAGAGACCGCCATAAGCAACAGTTTAACAGAATGCCACAGACTAATCAACCAAACTTTTTGGGTTGGGTTCTCTTTTATAGTCTGCAGGCATTAAATGAAAGAAGTCAGTGTTCCAGCAGAAGGAGACAACGTTTCAGAAAAGGCATTGTAGCAAACCAAAAAAGAAATTTTAAGCGCAGCAGTGTAACCAGCGCACATACCTGTTAGCTCGGGTGAGTTTAAAAGGCTGCTGTTGATAACAAGGGCATTTGCTAAATAGATGGTGTGTGTGCAACAATATACTGAAAGGTCAATTATATTGTGCAGCTTATCTCACCACCTGTAGTTATTTAGGTGAAAGCTCCAAAATGCTTGCCTAATATGTCTGTTTATCCAAAAGGAAGTAGAAAGGGAGAGCTAGAAAGATAGCATTGCATCACATTACATGGCAATGCAATGCACAGTTGCTGAAGTTGAACCAAAATGAGCTTGTAATCTGGCTTCTGCAACTTTGAACATGAAAAATCCAATGAGGAGAAGAAAAGCAGAGCCAAAGAGTCCATCCCAAAATCCGACAAACAAGCAAAATGAACAAAAAACATTGAATTCAATTCTTTCTGATTTTAGAAACTGCATTAAAGAAGGGGTGCACCGGTCCTGGAGATACTGCAATACCAGGTCAATGCGTGGAGTGGACAGAGCAAGCTCTTTTTCCATCTCCCTGTTCTAAAAATCCATTTAATATATGGTCCCCAGATAGGGGACGTATCAGATATTAAACTGATAAGAACAGATACTACACTTGATCTTAGCCAAAAGGCCGAGAAGCGATAACCAGAATTGGTTTCAAACTACGGAGCCACCCAAGGATCCTAAAAAGTCCATTTGTGGAGATGAGCTCCTGGACTCCCGTTAAGAAGACATGTTGTCAACCTCTAGATCCCTTACATGCCTGCACTTTTCGGCTTGCTGCTGCTGCAATCCACGCGTTTTAGATCTGCATAACTCCACCTCTTTAAACACAGCACCTTCACCCCCTGCTGTTCCCACCCGCCTCAACACCGTTGGAAGGGAGGAGAACCAATTAAGGCGGGGGGTGGGGTGGAACGAGCAGCTGTCTACCCTTAGCAGGAGGGCTCCTGATTACATACCTCTCCTGCTGCTGCTGCTGCTGGCTGTCCAGCAGCAGACTGAAGGTGGCTGCTGCTGTGCACAGGTATATAAAGGCTCAGAGCCTATTATGACACGCGCAGCCAGCGTTCCATTGCCACATTCCATCTACTGCAGGCAGGATACCTGGCTGGCTGAATGTCGCTGAGAAGCTCACAGAGACCGCCATAAGCAACAGTTTAACAGAATGCCACAGACTAATCAACCAAACTTTTTGGGTTGGGTTCTCTTTTATAGTCTGCAGGCATTAAATGAAAGAAGTCAGTGTTCCAGCAGAAGGAGACAACGTTTCAGAAAAGGCATTGTAGCAAACCAAAAAAGAAATTTTAAGCGCAGCAGTGTAACCAGCGCACATACCTGTTAGCTCGGGTGAGTTTAAAAGGCTGCTGTTGATAACAAGGGCATTTGCTAAATAGATGGTGTGTGTGCAACAATATACTGAAAGGTCAATTATATTGTGCAGCTTATCTCACCACCTGTAGTTATTTAGGTGAAAGCTCCAAAATGCTTGCCTAATATGTCTGTTTATCCAAAAGGAAGTAGAAAGGGAGAGCTAGAAAGATAGCATTGCATCACATTACATGGCAATGCAATGCACAGTTGCTGAAGTTGAACCAAAATGAGCTTGTAATCTGGCTTCTGCAACTTTGAACATGAAAAATCCAATGAGGAGAAGAAAAGCAGAGCCAAAGAGTCCATCCCAAAATCCGACAAACAAGCAAAATGAACAAAAAACATTGAATTCAATTCTTTCTGATTTTAGAAACTGCATTAAAGAAGGGGTGCACCGGTCCTGGAGATACTGCAATACCAGGTCAATGCGTGGAGTGGACAGAGCAAGCTCTTTTTCCATCTCCCTGTTCTAAAAATCCATTTAATATATGGTCCCCAGATAGGGGACGTATCAGATATTAAACTGATAAGAACAGATACTACACTTGATCTTAGCCAAAAGGCCGAGAAGCGATAACCAGAATTGGTTTCAAACTACGGAGCCACCCAAGGATCCTAAAAAGTCCATTTGTGGAGATGAGCTCCTGGACTCCCGTTAAGAAGACATGTTGTCAACCTCTAGATCCCTTACATGCCTGCACTTTTCGGCTTGCTGCTGCTGCAATCCACGCGTTTTAGATCTGCATAACTCCACCTCTTTAAACACAGCACCTTCACCCCCTGCTGTTCCCACCCGCCTCAACACCGTTGGAAGGGAGGAGAACCAATTAAGGCGGGGGGTGGGGTGGAACGAGCAGCTGTCTACCCTTAGCAGGAGGGCTCCTGATTACATACCTCTCCTGCTGCTGCTGCTGCTGGCTGTCCAGCAGCAGACTGAAGGTGGCTGCTGCTGTGCACAGGTATATAAAGGCTCAGAGCCTATTATGACACGCGCAGCCAGCGTTCCATTGCCACATTCCATCTACTGCAGGCAGGATACCTGGCTGGCTGAATGTCGCTGAGAAGCTCACAGAGACCGCCATAAGCAACAGTTTAACAGAATGCCACAGACTAATCAACCAAACTTTTTGGGTTGGGTTCTCTTTTATAGTCTGCAGGCATTAAATGAAAGAAGTCAGTGTTCCAGCAGAAGGAGACAACGTTTCAGAAAAGGCATTGTAGCAAACCAAAAAAGAAATTTTAAGCGCAGCAGTGTAACCAGCGCACATACCTGTTAGCTCGGGTGAGTTTAAAAGGCTGCTGTTGATAACAAGGGCATTTGCTAAATAGATGGTGTGTGTGCAACAATATACTGAAAGGTCAATTATATTGTGCAGCTTATCTCACCACCTGTAGTTATTTAGGTGAAAGCTCCAAAATGCTTGCCTAATATGTCTGTTTATCCAAAAGGAAGTAGAAAGGGAGAGCTAGAAAGATAGCATTGCATCACATTACATGGCAATGCAATGCACAGTTGCTGAAGTTGAACCAAAATGAGCTTGTAATCTGGCTTCTGCAACTTTGAACATGAAAAATCCAATGAGGAGAAGAAAAGCAGAGCCAAAGAGTCCATCCCAAAATCCGACAAACAAGCAAAATGAACAAAAAACATTGAATTCAATTCTTTCTGATTTTAGAAACTGCATTAAAGAAGGGGTGCACCGGTCCTGGAGATACTGCAATACCAGGTCAATGCGTGGAGTGGACAGAGCAAGCTCTTTTTCCATCTCCCTGTTCTAAAAATCCATTTAATATATGGTCCCCAGATAGGGGACGTATCAGATATTAAACTGATAAGAACAGATACTACACTTGATCTTAGCCAAAAGGCCGAGAAGCGATAACCAGAATTGGTTTCAAACTACGGAGCCACCCAAGGATCCTAAAAAGTCCATTTGTGGAGATGAGCTCCTGGACTCCCGTTAAGAAGACATGTTGTCAACCTCTAGATCCCTTACATGCCTGCACTTTTCGGCTTGCTGCTGCTGCAATCCACGCGTTTTAGATCTGCATAACTCCACCTCTTTAAACACAGCACCTTCACCCCCTGCTGTTCCCACCCGCCTCAACACCGTTGGAAGGGAGGAGAACCAATTAAGGCGGGGGGTGGGGTGGAACGAGCAGCTGTCTACCCTTAGCAGGAGGGCTCCTGATTACATACCTCTCCTGCTGCTGCTGCTGCTGGCTGTCCAGCAGCAGACTGAAGGTGGCTGCTGCTGTGCACAGGTATATAAAGGCTCAGAGCCTATTATGACACGCGCAGCCAGCGTTCCATTGCCACATTCCATCTACTGCAGGCAGGATACCTGGCTGGCTGAATGTCGCTGAGAAGCTCACAGAGACCGCCATAAGCAACAGTTTAACAGAATGCCACAGACTAATCAACCAAACTTTTTGGGTTGGGTTCTCTTTTATAGTCTGCAGGCATTAAATGAAAGAAGTCAGTGTTCCAGCAGAAGGAGACAACGTTTCAGAAAAGGCATTGTAGCAAACCAAAAAAGAAATTTTAAGCGCAGCAGTGTAACCAGCGCACATACCTGTTAGCTCGGGTGAGTTTAAAAGGCTGCTGTTGATAACAAGGGCATTTGCTAAATAGATGGTGTGTGTGCAACAATATACTGAAAGGTCAATTATATTGTGCAGCTTATCTCACCACCTGTAGTTATTTAGGTGAAAGCTCCAAAATGCTTGCCTAATATGTCTGTTTATCCAAAAGGAAGTAGAAAGGGAGAGCTAGAAAGATAGCATTGCATCACATTACATGGCAATGCAATGCACAGTTGCTGAAGTTGAACCAAAATGAGCTTGTAGTCTGGCTTCTGCAACTTTGAACATGAAAAATCCAATGAGGAGAAGAAAAGCAGAGCCAAAGAGTCCATCCCAAAATCCGACAAACAAGCAAAATGAACAAAAAACATTGAATTCAATTCTTTCTGATTTTAGAAACTGCATTAAAGAAGGGGTGCACCGGTCCTGGAGATACTGCAATACCAGGTCAATGCGTGGAGTGGACAGAGCAAGCTCTTTTTCCATCTCCCTGTTCTAAAAATCCATTTAATATATGGTCCCCAGATAGGGGACGTATCAGATATTAAACTGATAAGAACAGATACTACACTTGATCTTAGCCAAAAGGCCGAGAAGCGATAACCAGAATTGGTTTCAAACTACGGAGCCACCCAAGGATCCTAAAAAGTCCATTTGTGGAGATGAGCTCCTGGACTCCCGTTAAGAAGACATGTTGTCAACCTCTAGATCCCTTACATGCCTGCACTTTTCGGCTTGCTGCTGCTGCAATCCACGCGTTTTAGATCTGCATAACTCCACCTCTTTAAACACAGCACCTTCACCCCCTGCTGTTCCCACCCGCCTCAACACCGTTGGAAGGGAGGAGAACCAATTAAGGCGGGGGGTGGGGTGGAACGAGCAGCTGTCTACCCTTAGCAGGAGGGCTCCTGATTACATACCTCTCCTGCTGCTGCTGCTGCTGGCTGTCCAGCAGCAGACTGAAGGTGGCTGCTGCTGTGCACAGGTATATAAAGGCTCAGAGCCTATTATGACACGCGCAGCCAGCGTTCCATTGCCACATTCCATCTACTGCAGGCAGGATACCTGGCTGGCTGAATGTCGCTGAGAAGCTCACAGAGACCGCCATAAGCAACAGTTTAACAGAATGCCACAGACTAATCAACCAAACTTTTTGGGTTGGGTTCTCTTTTATAGTCTGCAGGCATTAAATGAAAGAAGTCAGTGTTCCAGCAGAAGGAGACAACGTTTCAGAAAAGGCATTGTAGCAAACCAAAAAAGAAATTTTAAGCGCAGCAGTGTAACCAGCGCACATACCTGTTAGCTCGGGTGAGTTTAAAAGGCTGCTGTTGATAACAAGGGCATTTGCTAAATAGATGGTGTGTGTGCAACAATATACTGAAAGGTCAATTATATTGTGCAGCTTATCTCACCACCTGTAGTTATTTAGGTGAAAGCTCCAAAATGCTTGCCTAATATGTCTGTTTATCCAAAAGGAAGTAGAAAGGGAGAGCTAGAAAGATAGCATTGCATCACATTACATGGCAATGCAATGCACAGTTGCTGAAGTTGAACCAAAATGAGCTTGTAATCTGGCTTCTGCAACTTTGAACATGAAAAATCCAATGAGGAGAAGAAAAGCAGAGCCAAAGAGTCCATCCCAAAATCCGACAAACAAGCAAAATGAACAAAAAACATTGAATTCAATTCTTTCTGATTTTAGAAACTGCATTAAAGAAGGGGTGCACCGGTCCTGGAGATACTGCAATACCAGGTCAATGCGTGGAGTGGACAGAGCAAGCTCTTTTTCCATCTCCCTGTTCTAAAAATCCATTTAATATATGGTCCCCAGATAGGGGACGTATCAGATATTAAACTGATAAGAACAGATACTACACTTGATCTTAGCCAAAAGGCCGAGAAGCGATAACCAGAATTGGTTTCAAACTACGGAGCCACCCAAGGATCCTAAAAAGTCCATTTGTGGAGATGAGCTCCTGGACTCCCGTTAAGAAGACATGTTGTCAACCTCTAGATCCCTTACATGCCTGCACTTTTCGGCTTGCTGCTGCTGCAATCCACGCGTTTTAGATCTGCATAACTCCACCTCTTTAAACACAGCACCTTCACCCCCTGCTGTTCCCACCCGCCTCAACACCGTTGGAAGGGAGGAGAACCAATTAAGGCGGGGGGTGGGGTGGAACGAGCAGCTGTCTACCCTTAGCAGGAGGGCTCCTGATTACATACCTCTCCTGCTGCTGCTGCTGCTGGCTGTCCAGCAGCAGACTGAAGGTGGCTGCTGCTGTGCACAGGTATATAAAGGCTCAGAGCCTATTATGACACGCGCAGCCAGCGTTCCATTGCCACATTCCATCTACTGCAGGCAGGATACCTGGCTGGCTGAATGTCGCTGAGAAGCTCACAGAGACCGCCATAAGCAACAGTTTAACAGAATGCCACAGACTAATCAACCAAACTTTTTGGGTTGGGTTCTCTTTTATAGTCTGCAGGCATTAAATGAAAGAAGTCAGTGTTCCAGCAGAAGGAGACAACGTTTCAGAAAAGGCATTGTAGCAAACCAAAAAAGAAATTTTAAGCGCAGCAGTGTAACCAGCGCACATACCTGTTAGCTCGGGTGAGTTTAAAAGGCTGCTGTTGATAACAAGGGCATTTGCTAAATAGATGGTGTGTGTGCAACAATATACTGAAAGGTCAATTATATTGTGCAGCTTATCTCACCACCTGTAGTTATTTAGGTGAAAGCTCCAAAATGCTTGCCTAATATGTCTGTTTATCCAAAAGGAAGTAGAAAGGGAGAGCTAGAAAGATAGCATTGCATCACATTACATGGCAATGCAATGCACAGTTGCTGAAGTTGAACCAAAATGAGCTTGTAATCTGGCTTCTGCAACTTTGAACATGAAAAATCCAATGAGGAGAAGAAAAGCAGAGCCAAAGAGTCCATCCCAAAATCCGACAAACAAGCAAAATGAACAAAAAACATTGAATTCAATTCTTTCTGATTTTAGAAACTGCATTAAAGAAGGGGTGCACCGGTCCTGGAGATACTGCAATACCAGGTCAATGCGTGGAGTGGACAGAGCAAGCTCTTTTTCCATCTCCCTGTTCTAAAAATCCATTTAATATATGGTCCCCAGATAGGGGACGTATCAGATATTAAACTGATAAGAACAGATACTACACTTGATCTTAGCCAAAAGGCCGAGAAGCGATAACCAGAATTGGTTTCAAACTACGGAGCCACCCAAGGATCCTAAAAAGTCCATTTGTGGAGATGAGCTCCTGGACTCCCGTTAAGAAGACATGTTGTCAACCTCTAGATCCCTTACATGCCTGCACTTTTCGGCTTGCTGCTGCTGCAATCCACGCGTTTTAGATCTGCATAACTCCACCTCTTTAAACACAGCACCTTCACCCCCTGCTGTTCCCACCCGCCTCAACACCGTTGGAAGGGAGGAGAACCAATTAAGGCGGGGGGTGGGGTGGAACGAGCAGCTGTCTACCCTTAGCAGGAGGGCTCCTGATTACATACCTCTCCTGCTGCTGCTGCTGCTGGCTGTCCAGCAGCAGACTGAAGGTGGCTGCTGCTGTGCACAGGTATATAAAGGCTCAGAGCCTATTATGACACGCGCAGCCAGCGTTCCATTGCCACATTCCATCTACTGCAGGCAGGATACCTGGCTGGCTGAATGTCGCTGAGAAGCTCACAGAGACCGCCATAAGCAACAGTTTAACAGAATGCCACAGACTAATCAACCAAACTTTTTGGGTTGGGTTCTCTTTTATAGTCTGCAGGCATTAAATGAAAGAAGTCAGTGTTCCAGCAGAAGGAGACAACGTTTCAGAAAAGGCATTGTAGCAAACCAAAAAAGAAATTTTAAGCGCAGCAGTGTAACCAGCGCACATACCTGTTAGCTCGGGTGAGTTTAAAAGGCTGCTGTTGATAACAAGGGCATTTGCTAAATAGATGGTGTGTGTGCAACAATATACTGAAAGGTCAATTATATTGTGCAGCTTATCTCACCACCTGTAGTTATTTAGGTGAAAGCTCCAAAATGCTTGCCTAATATGTCTGTTTATCCAAAAGGAAGTAGAAAGGGAGAGCTAGAAAGATAGCATTGCATCACATTACATGGCAATGCAATGCACAGTTGCTGAAGTTGAACCAAAATGAGCTTGTAATCTGGCTTCTGCAACTTTGAACATGAAAAATCCAATGAGGAGAAGAAAAGCAGAGCCAAAGAGTCCATCCCAAAATCCGACAAACAAGCAAAATGAACAAAAAACATTGAATTCAATTCTTTCTGATTTTAGAAACTGCATTAAAGAAGGGGTGCACCGGTCCTGGAGATACTGCAATACCAGGTCAATGCGTGGAGTGGACAGAGCAAGCTCTTTTTCCATCTCCCTGTTCTAAAAATCCATTTAATATATGGTCCCCAGATAGGGGACGTATCAGATATTAAACTGATAAGAACAGATACTACACTTGATCTTAGCCAAAAGGCCGAGAAGCGATAACCAGAATTGGTTTCAAACTACGGAGCCACCCAAGGATCCTAAAAAGTCCATTTGTGGAGATGAGCTCCTGGACTCCCGTTAAGAAGACATGTTGTCAACCTCTAGATCCCTTACATGCCTGCACTTTTCGGCTTGCTGCTGCTGCAATCCACGCGTTTTAGATCTGCATAACTCCACCTCTTTAAACACAGCACCTTCACCCCCTGCTGTTCCCACCCGCCTCAACACCGTTGGAAGGGAGGAGAACCAATTAAGGCGGGGGGTGGGGTGGAACGAGCAGCTGTCTACCCTTAGCAGGAGGGCTCCTGATTACATACCTCTCCTGCTGCTGCTGCTGCTGGCTGTCCAGCAGCAGACTGAAGGTGGCTGCTGCTGTGCACAGGTATATAAAGGCTCAGAGCCTATTATGACACGCGCAGCCAGCGTTCCATTGCCACATTCCATCTACTGCAGGCAGGATACCTGGCTGGCTGAATGTCGCTGAGAAGCTCACAGAGACCGCCATAAGCAACAGTTTAACAGAATGCCACAGACTAATCAACCAAACTTTTTGGGTTGGGTTCTCTTTTATAGTCTGCAGGCATTAAATGAAAGAAGTCAGTGTTCCAGCAGAAGGAGACAACGTTTCAGAAAAGGCATTGTAGCAAACCAAAAAAGAAATTTTAAGCGCAGCAGTGTAACCAGCGCACATACCTGTTAGCTCGGGTGAGTTTAAAAGGCTGCTGTTGATAACAAGGGCATTTGCTAAATAGATGGTGTGTGTGCAACAATATACTGAAAGGTCAATTATATTGTGCAGCTTATCTCACCACCTGTAGTTATTTAGGTGAAAGCTCCAAAATGCTTGCCTAATATGTCTGTTTATCCAAAAGGAAGTAGAAAGGGAGAGCTAGAAAGATAGCATTGCATCACATTACATGGCAATGCAATGCACAGTTGCTGAAGTTGAACCAAAATGAGCTTGTAATCTGGCTTCTGCAACTTTGAACATGAAAAATCCAATGAGGAGAAGAAAAGCAGAGCCAAAGAGTCCATCCCAAAATCCGACAAACAAGCAAAATGAACAAAAAACATTGAATTCAATTCTTTCTGATTTTAGAAACTGCATTAAAGAAGGGGTGCACCGGTCCTGGAGATACTGCAATACCAGGTCAATGCGTGGAGTGGACAGAGCAAGCTCTTTTTCCATCTCCCTGTTCTAAAAATCCATTTAATATATGGTCCCCAGATAGGGGACGTATCAGATATTAAACTGATAAGAACAGATACTACACTTGATCTTAGCCAAAAGGCCGAGAAGCGATAACCAGAATTGGTTTCAAACTACGGAGCCACCCAAGGATCCTAAAAAGTCCATTTGTGGAGATGAGCTCCTGGACTCCCGTTAAGAAGACATGTTGTCAACCTCTAGATCCCTTACATGCCTGCACTTTTCGGCTTGCTGCTGCTGCAATCCACGCGTTTTAGATCTGCATAACTCCACCTCTTTAAACACAGCACCTTCACCCCCTGCTGTTCCCACCCGCCTCAACACCGTTGGAAGGGAGGAGAACCAATTAAGGCGGGGGGTGGGGTGGAACGAGCAGCTGTCTACCCTTAGCAGGAGGGCTCCTGATTACATACCTCTCCTGCTGCTGCTGCTGCTGGCTGTCCAGCAGCAGACTGAAGGTGGCTGCTGCTGTGCACAGGTATATAAAGGCTCAGAGCCTATTATGACACGCGCAGCCAGCGTTCCATTGCCACATTCCATCTACTGCAGGCAGGATACCTGGCTGGCTGAATGTCGCTGAGAAGCTCACAGAGACCGCCATAAGCAACAGTTTAACAGAATGCCACAGACTAATCAACCAAACTTTTTGGGTTGGGTTCTCTTTTATAGTCTGCAGGCATTAAATGAAAGAAGTCAGTGTTCCAGCAGAAGGAGACAACGTTTCAGAAAAGGCATTGTAGCAAACCAAAAAAGAAATTTTAAGCGCAGCAGTGTAACCAGCGCACATACCTGTTAGCTCGGGTGAGTTTAAAAGGCTGCTGTTGATAACAAGGGCATTTGCTAAATAGATGGTGTGTGTGCAACAATATACTGAAAGGTCAATTATATTGTGCAGCTTATCTCACCACCTGTAGTTATTTAGGTGAAAGCTCCAAAATGCTTGCCTAATATGTCTGTTTATCCAAAAGGAAGTAGAAAGGGAGAGCTAGAAAGATAGCATTGCATCACATTACATGGCAATGCAATGCACAGTTGCTGAAGTTGAACCAAAATGAGCTTGTAATCTGGCTTCTGCAACTTTGAACATGAAAAATCCAATGAGGAGAAGAAAAGCAGAGCCAAAGAGTCCATCCCAAAATCCGACAAACAAGCAAAATGAACAAAAAACATTGAATTCAATTCTTTCTGATTTTAGAAACTGCATTAAAGAAGGGGTGCACCGGTCCTGGAGATACTGCAATACCAGGTCAATGCGTGGAGTGGACAGAGCAAGCTCTTTTTCCATCTCCCTGTTCTAAAAATCCATTTAATATATGGTCCCCAGATAGGGGACGTATCAGATATTAAACTGATAAGAACAGATACTACACTTGATCTTAGCCAAAAGGCCGAGAAGCGATAACCAGAATTGGTTTCAAACTACGGAGCCACCCAAGGATCCTAAAAAGTCCATTTGTGGAGATGAGCTCCTGGACTCCCGTTAAGAAGACATGTTGTCAACCTCTAGATCCCTTACATGCCTGCACTTTTCGGCTTGCTGCTGCTGCAATCCACGCGTTTTAGATCTGCATAACTCCACCTCTTTAAACACAGCACCTTCACCCCCTGCTGTTCCCACCCGCCTCAACACCGTTGGAAGGGAGGAGAACCAATTAAGGCGGGGGGTGGGGTGGAACGAGCAGCTGTCTACCCTTAGCAGGAGGGCTCCTGATTACATACCTCTCCTGCTGCTGCTGCTGCTGGCTGTCCAGCAGCAGACTGAAGGTGGCTGCTGCTGTGCACAGGTATATAAAGGCTCAGAGCCTATTATGACACGCGCAGCCAGCGTTCCATTGCCACATTCCATCTACTGCAGGCAGGATACCTGGCTGGCTGAATGTCGCTGAGAAGCTCACAGAGACCGCCATAAGCAACAGTTTAACAGAATGCCACAGACTAATCAACCAAACTTTTTGGGTTGGGTTCTCTTTTATAGTCTGCAGGCATTAAATGAAAGAAGTCAGTGTTCCAGCAGAAGGAGACAACGTTTCAGAAAAGGCATTGTAGCAAACCAAAAAAGAAATTTTAAGCGCAGCAGTGTAACCAGCGCACATACCTGTTAGCTCGGGTGAGTTTAAAAGGCTGCTGTTGATAGCAAGGGCATTTGCTAAATAGATGGTGTGTGTGCAACAATATACTGAAAGGTCAATTATATTGTGCAGCTTATCTCACCACCTGTAGTTATTTAGGTGAAAGCTCCAAAATGCTTGCCTAATATGTCTGTTTATCCAAAAGGAAGTAGAAAGGGAGAGCTAGAAAGATAGCATTGCATCACATTACATGGCAATGCAATGCACAGTTGCTGAAGTTGAACCAAAATGAGCTTGTAATCTGGCTTCTGCAACTTTGAACATGAAAAATCCAATGAGGAGAAGAAAAGCAGAGCCAAAGAGTCCATCCCAAAATCCGACAAACAAGCAAAATGAACAAAAAACATTGAATTCAATTCTTTCTGATTTTAGAAACTGCATTAAAGAAGGGGTGCACCGGTCCTGGAGATACTGCAATACCAGGTCAATGCGTGGAGTGGACAGAGCAAGCTCTTTTTCCATCTCCCTGTTCTAAAAATCCATTTAATATATGGTCCCCAGATAGGGGACGTATCAGATATTAAACTGATAAGAACAGATACTACACTTGATCTTAGCCAAAAGGCCGAGAAGCGATAACCAGAATTGGTTTCAAACTACGGAGCCACCCAAGGATCCTAAAAAGTCCATTTGTGGAGATGAGCTCCTGGACTCCCGTTAAGAAGACATGTTGTCAATCTCTAGATCCCTTACATGCCTGCACTTTTCGGCTTGCTGCTGCTGCAATCCACGCGTTTTAGATCTGCATAACTCCACCTCTTTAAACACAGCACCTTCACCCCCTGCTGTTCCCACCCGCCTCAACACCGTTGGAAGGGAGGAGAACCAATTAAGGCGGGGGGTGGGGTGGAACGAGCAGCTGTCTACCCTTAGCAGGAGGGCTCCTGATTACATACCTCTCCTGCTGCTGCTGCTGCTGGCTGTCCAGCAGCAGACTGAAGGTGGCTGCTGCTGTGCACAGGTATATAAAGGCTCAGAGCCTATTATGACACGCGCAGCCAGCGTTCCATTGCCACATTCCATCTACTGCAGGCAGGATACCTGGCTGGCTGAATGTCGCTGAGAAGCTCACAGAGACCGCCATAAGCAACAGTTTAACAGAATGCCACAGACTAATCAACCAAACTTTTTGGGTTGGGTTCTCTTTTATAGTCTGCAGGCATTAAATGAAAGAAGTCAGTGTTCCAGCAGAAGGAGACAACGTTTCAGAAAAGGCATTGTAGCAAACCAAAAAAGAAATTTTAAGCGCAGCAGTGTAACCAGCGCACATACCTGTTAGCTCGGGTGAGTTTAAAAGGCTGCTGTTGATAACAAGGGCATTTGCTAAATAGATGGTGTGTGTGCAACAATATACTGAAAGGTCAATTATATTGTGCAGCTTATCTCACCACCTGTAGTTATTTAGGTGAAAGCTCCAAAATGCTTGCCTAATATGTCTGTTTATCCAAAAGGAAGTAGAAAGGGAGAGCTAGAAAGATAGCATTGCATCACATTACATGGCAATGCAATGCACAGTTGCTGAAGTTGAACCAAAATGAGCTTGTAATTTGGCTTCTGCAACTTTGAACATGAAAAATCCAATGAGGAGAAGAAAAGCAGAGCCAAAGAGTCCATCCCAAAATCCGACAAACAAGCAAAATGAACAAAAAACATTGAATTCAATTCTTTCTGATTTTAGAAACTGCATTAAAGAAGGGGTGCACCGGTCCTGGAGATACTGCAATACCAGGTCAATGCGTGGAGTGGACAGAGCAAGCTCTTTTTCCATCTCCCTGTTCTAAAAATCCATTTAATATATGGTCCCCAGATAGGGGACGTATCAGATATTAAACTGATAAGAACAGATACTACACTTGATCTTAGCCAAAAGGCCGAGAAGCGATAACCAGAATTGGTTTCAAACTACGGAGCCACCCAAGGATCCTAAAAAGTCCATTTGTGGAGATGAGCTCCTGGACTCCCGTTAAGAAGACATGTTGTCAACCTCTAGATCCCTTACATGCCTGCACTTTTCGGCTTGCTGCTGCTGCAATCCACGCGTTTTAGATCTGCATAACTCCACCTCTTTAAACACAGCACCTTCACCCCCTGCTGTTCCCACCCGCCTCAACACCGTTGGAAGGGAGGAGAACCAATTAAGGCGGGGGGTGGGGTGGAACGAGCAGCTGTCTACCCTTAGCAGGAGGGCTCCTGATTACATACCTCTCCTGCTGCTGCTGCTGCTGGCTGTCCAGCAGCAGACTGAAGGTGGCTGCTGCTGTGCACAGGTATATAAAGGCTCAGAGCCTATTATGACACGCGCAGCCAGCGTTCCATTGCCACATTCCATCTACTGCAGGCAGGATACCTGGCTGGCTGAATGTCGCTGAGAAGCTCACAGAGACCGCCATAAGCAACAGTTTAACAGAATGCCACAGACTAATCAACCAAACTTTTTGGGTTGGGTTCTCTTTTATAGTCTGCAGGCATTAAATGAAAGAAGTCAGTGTTCCAGCAGAAGGAGACAACGTTTCAGAAAAGGCATTGTAGCAAACCAAAAAAGAAATTTTAAGCGCAGCAGTGTAACCAGCGCACATACCTGTTAGCTCGGGTGAGTTTAAAAGGCTGCTGTTGATAACAAGGGCATTTGCTAAATAGATGGTGTGTGTGCAACAATATACTGAAAGGTCAATTATATTGTGCAGCTTATCTCACCACCTGTAGTTATTTAGGTGAAAGCTCCAAAATGCTTGCCTAATATGTCTGTTTATCCAAAAGGAAGTAGAAAGGGAGAGCTAGAAAGATAGCATTGCATCACATTACATGGCAATGCAATGCACAGTTGCTGAAGTTGAACCAAAATGAGCTTGTAATCTGGCTTCTGCAACTTTGAACATGAAAAATCCAATGAGGAGAAGAAAAGCAGAGCCAAAGAGTCCATCCCAAAATCCGACAAACAAGCAAAATGAACAAAAAACATTGAATTCAATTCTTTCTGATTTTAGAAACTGCATTAAAGAAGGGGTGCACCGGTCCTGGAGATACTGCAATACCAGGTCAATGCGTGGAGTGGACAGAGCAAGCTCTTTTTCCATCTCCCTGTTCTAAAAATCCATTTAATATATGGTCCCCAGATAGGGGACGTATCAGATATTAAACTGATAAGAACAGATTTTTTCTTTTTTTTTTTTTTTTCGAAAGCCCGAATTCGTGTACAAAACCCGAGTGCGCTTAAAAAAGTGACAAGTGCCACAAAAAAAGTGCACTAGGATGCTGGTCTTCTTGAAACCCTCTCCAAAAGGAGAAGGGTCCCCCAAACCATTCCCCGTCCCTCCGAGCCAAAAGGCCACAGCGAGGAACAGGGACAAAAAGCCACCTCCAGCCGAAGCCAGAGGCGACCCAATCTTACCCCCAGCACCTGCCCGAGTTCTCACCCGAGCAAGGCACTGGGAGCCAAAGACTGTGCTCCCCTCCCGGAAGAGGGGAGCCAACAACGCTCTCCTCCCAAAAGAGGAGAGCCAGGGGGGTTCAGGGGGGAGCGGAACCTGATGGCCACACACTCCCCCCCTAGACCTGCCAAGAGAGGAACCCGTAAGGGAACCGCATCCCGACAAAATCCTAGTAGGACGTGACACACGTGAATAAGTGGACACACAGTGACAAAGAAATTAAATAAATAGTGAAGGTTTCACAGTATAATACTGCCCGGACCTTCGACCGGGAATTGAAAAATTCCCCATCCTAAGGCCAGAAGGCCCGGAATAAGGGTGTGTGCGAAGAAAGAAAATTTGAAGTGCTTGTGCAAATGTGCCATAAACTCAAGTGGGGTTCCCAATCCCAGTGAGTTAAGGCACCCCAGGGTCACCACTCCTGGGGCACTTCACACTTCGGGCTTTCGATCTTCCCCGGCCCAATGGCGTCGATCCTGGGGGGCCATGCTTTCCACCAGATGACTATATTAGCCACCTGGCGTACTAACAAGCGCCTAAACCCCAGTGTGCATAATGTATCAATCTACTAGGGCGGCCAACATCCAAAACCGCCTTTTCGAAAGATACTACACTTGATCTTAGCCAAAAGGCCGAGAAGCGATAACCAGAATTGGTTTCAAACTACAGAGCCACCCAAGGATCCTAAAAAGTCCATTTGTGGAGATGAGCTCCTGGACTCCCGTTAAGAAGACATGTTGTCAACCTCTAGATCCCTTACATGCCTGCACTTTTCGGCTTGCTGCTGCTGCAATCCACGCGTTTTAGATCTGCATAACTCCACCTCTTTAAACACAGCACCTTCACCCCCTGCTGTTCCCACCCGCCTCAACACCGTTGGAAGGGAGGAGAACCAATTAAGGCGGGGGGTGGGGTGGAACGAGCAGCTGTCTACCCTTAGCAGGAGGGCTCCTGATTACATACCTCTCCTGCTGCTGCTGCTGCTGGCTGTCCAGCAGCAGACTGAAGGTGGCTGCTGCTGTGCACAGGTATATAAAGGCTCAGAGCCTATTATGACACGCGCAGCCAGCGTTCCATTGCCACATTCCATCTACTGCAGGCAGGATACCTGGCTGGCTGAATGTCGCTGAGAAGCTCACAGAGACCGCCATAAGCAACAGTTTAACAGAATGCCACAGACTAATCAACCAAACTTTTTGGGTTGGGTTCTCTTTTATAGTCTGCAGGTATTAAATGAAAGAAGTCAGTGTTCCAGCAGAAGGAGACAACGTTTCAGAAAAGGCATTGTAGCAAACCAAAAAAGAAATTTTAAGCGCAGCAGTGTAACCAGCGCACATACCTGTTAGCTCGGGTGAGTTTAAAAGGCTGCTGTTGATAACAAGGGCATTTGCTAAATAGATGGTGTGTGTGCAACAATATACTGAAAGGTCAATTATATTGTGCAGCTTATCTCACCACCTGTAGTTATTTAGGTGAAAGCTCCAAAATGCTTGCCTAATATGTCTGTTTATCCAAAAGGAAGTAGAAAGGGAGAGCTAGAAAGATAGCATTGCATCACATTACATGGCAATGCAATGCACAGTTGCTGAAGTTGAACCAAAATGAGCTTGTAATCTGGCTTCTGCAACTTTGAACATGAAAAATCCAATGAGGAGAAGAAAAGCAGAGCCAAAGAGTCCATCCCAAAATCCGACAAACAAGCAAAATGAACAAAAAACATTGAATTCAATTCTTTCTGATTTTAGAAACTGCATTAAAGAAGGGGTGCACCGGTCCTGGAGATACTGCAATACCAGGTCAATGCGTGGAGTGGACAGAGCAAGCTCTTTTTCCATCTCCCTGTTCTAAAAATCCATTTAATATATGGTCCCCAGATAGGGGACGTATCAGATATTAAACTGATAAGAACAGATACTACACTTGATCTTAGCCAAAAGGCCGAGAAGCGATAACCAGAATTGGTTTCAAACTACGGAGCCACCCAAGGATCCTAAAAAGTCCATTTGTGGAGATGAGCTCCTGGACTCCCGTTAAGAAGACATGTTGTCAACCTCTAGATCCCTTACATGCCTGCACTTTTCGGCTTGCTGCTGCTGCAATCCACGCGTTTTAGATCTGCATAACTCCACCTCTTTAAACACAGCACCTTCACCCCCTGCTGTTCCCACCCGCCTCAACACCGTTGGAAGGGAGGAGAACCAATTAAGGCGGGGGGTGGGGTGGAACGAGCAGCTGTCTACCCTTAGCAGGAGGGCTCCTGATTACATACCTCTCCTGCTGCTGCTGCTGCTGGCTGTCCAGCAGCAGACTGAAGGTGGCTGCTGCTGTGCACAGGTATATAAAGGCTCAGAGCCTATTATGACACGCGCAGCCAGCGTTCCATTGCCACATTCCATCTACTGCAGGCAGGATACCTGGCTGGCTGAATGTCGCTGAGAAGCTCACAGAGACCGCCATAAGCAACAGTTTAACAGAATGCCACAGACTAATCAACCAAACTTTTTGGGTTGGGTTCTCTTTTATAGTCTGCAGGCATTAAATGAAAGAAGTCAGTGTTCCAGCAGAAGGAGACAACGTTTCAGAAAAGGCATTGTAGCAAACCAAAAAAGAAATTTTAAGCGCAGCAGTGTAACCAGCGCACATACCTGTTAGCTCGGGTGAGTTTAAAAGGCTGCTGTTGATAACAAGGGCATTTGCTAAATAGATGGTGTGTGTGCAACAATATACTGAAAGGTCAATTATATTGTGCAGCTTATCTCACCACCTGTAGTTATTTAGGTGAAAGCTCCAAAATGCTTGCCTAATATGTCTGTTTATCCAAAAGGAAGTAGAAAGGGAGAGCTAGAAAGATAGCATTGCATCACATTACATGGCAATGCAATGCACAGTTGCTGAAGTTGAACCAAAATGAGCTTGTAATCTGGCTTCTGCAACTTTGAACATGAAAAATCCAATGAGGAGAAGAAAAGCAGAGCCAAAGAGTCCATCCCAAAATCCGACAAACAAGCAAAATGAACAAAAAACATTGAATTCAATTCTTTCTGATTTTAGAAACTGCATTAAAGAAGGGGTGCACCGGTCCTGGAGATACTGCAATACCAGGTCAATGCGTGGAGTGGACAGAGCAAGCTCTTTTTCCATCTCCCTGTTCTAAAAATCCATTTAATATATGGTCCCCAGATAGGGGACGTATCAGATATTAAACTGATAAGAACAGATTTTTTTTTTTTTTTTTTTTTTTTTTTTTTTTTTTTTTTTTTTTTTTTTTTTTTCATTTTTCTTTTTTTTCCATCAGTCTAGTTACCCAGTTAACCGGCTATTCATTTCACTTTACGTGACTCATTAAACCTGTGGGTTAACTATCATCATATGGAAAAAAAACCTCTTTTAAAAAGAAATATAAACCAATTAACACTTACAATATGTATTCCATCTTGAAAAACCCCACAATTCTTCGGCTTTTCCCTCGCCCAAACTTTTCTTATCAAACAAGTAAACTATAAAAAGTCTAGACAGCAATAATTTAACTGTTTGATTAGCTGATACATTGCATTTCCTAAAAACAAGTAAGTTCCTTACATCCCAGATTGTTTCCTTTAGAACAGCGAAAAATATCCAGGTTAAACGACTATTCTTTTGTCTTAAAAAATCTTGTCCAATTATAATTAATTCATAATTGAAAAAATTAAAACCCATCAAAAAACACATCATGTCATTTAGAATAGCCAAAACCTCCTGTATGAACCCACAGTCCCAAAAAAGGTGTACTTGATCCTCTATCCCACCACATCCTTCCCTAGGACAAATCTCACTGACATTTATTCCTCTTCTTCTCAGAAGTGCTCTAGTTGGTAGAACTTCATGCAATGTTAACCAAATCACGTCAAGTTGCCTACCAGAAACCCCAACCGTTTTAAACAGTTTCCAGATTAAAGCAGACTGTGTCATATTCAAGAACGGAACCTGACATTGAGTTTCCTTCCCTCTAAAACTCTTTAAAATCTTCTCCTTATCAGGAGTCCCTAAGGATCCCAACCCCTGAGCTTCATAAAATTTCCTTATCGTCACATAATAAAATGGAATTATTTGAGACTTAGGCCTATTCAGACCTATCTTACACCAGCCCCATTTGGCCACCATCCAACCTGCTAAAAACTCCATCATCTCCGCTGTTCTCCCCCCCTTAGAAAGAGTCTTAAACACCAACAAAAGAGAATGCAAATTCAAGAAAAAATCCAAATTTGGGAAATCAAACCCCCCCATTTCTTGTCTACTCATGACTATTGATCTTCTAATCTTCTCCATTTTGGAAGACCAAAAAAACACAAAAAGTCTCCTTGTCATTCTTTTCAACCATAACTTCCCAGGCGGAAAAATAACACTTGTGTACAATAGTAGTGGCAAAATGACGGCCTTAATAACCAGAACTTTACCTTTCAGGGAAAGGCCACGCATTTTCCAAAAAGACAATTTCTTCTCAATCTTCTCTTCAACCACTTTAAAACTTTGCTTCCCCCTCAAATCTCTTTCAAAAGTTACCCCCAATACATTAAATTCATTTTTATGATCCACACCCTCTACTGTGACCATACTTTCCCTTCCAAAGTTGCATAACTGACACTTCCCCCAATTTACCCTCATTCCAGCTAAGGCACAAAAAATTTTCAAATGCAAATTGGCCCTATTTAAATCAGCCTGGGAACTACAGACTAAAACTACATCATCCATATACCCCAGCGATTTTACTTTACCTCCCCCACTGCCCGGAATAAAACAACCGTCAATACATTTATCTTTCTGAATATTTAACAACAAGGGTTCCATTATACACACAAACAAAACTGGAGACATTGGGCATCCCTGTCTAACCCCGGACCTAATCTTAAAGGACCGCCCCACATTACCATTAACTATCACCTGACTACTCACTTCTGCATATAAACTCTCTATTACCTTTAGAAGCTTAACTGGCAAACCAAGTTTAGCTAAAACAGAAAAAAGAAACCTATGCGACACTTTATCAAATGCTTTTTCCAGGTCAATAGATTCTAACAAAAGACTAAAATTATTATTATTAGCATAAAAGATCATATCCCTTAATAAAATTAAATTGTCAGATATTCTTCTACCTGGTACAGCACAACTCTGATGTGACCCGACCATATACTGTACAACTTGACTTAATCTATTTGCAACAATCTTACTAAAAATCTTATAGTCACAGTTTAACAAAGTAATAGGACGCCAATTTTTAATGTCCCGCTTATCCCCTTTCTTATGAATTAAAATAACCACCCCCTCTTTCATTGAAGCAGACAAACCAGACACAAAAACATACTGCATAACTTTACAAAATTGCTCCCCTACTACCGCCCAATATGCAGAATAAAATTCCACCGGGAACCCATCCTTCCCTGGGGTTTTCCCTTTGGCCATACTTTCCATCACTTGCCTAACTTCTTCTTCTTTCACCTCTGACTCCAGAAATTCATGCTCAGAAACCGGGACATTATTTTCAAGCACTTTACAATATTCCTTGATTTCTTCATCAGTAGCAGCATTATCTTTACTAAACAAAGCCTCATAAAATCCAGTTATTCCCTTTACCATATCTTCCCCATGCAACTCCCCTTCAGATGACAAAATTGAAGTAAAAACCCCTTTATTATTAAAACTCTTCTTGAAAAAATATCTTGAACACTGCTCATTTTCTTCTAAGTGCCTCACCTTGGACTGAAACACAATTTTCTTCCCCCTTTCCATCATCCCTTTCTTTATCCCTTCCTTAACCCTTTTCAACTCCTCCTCTACCCCAATACCCAAGTTTCTGAATTTATTTAAAGTGTCAAGCCTCCTCACCAAAGCCGCCTCCTCTTCTTTCTTCTTTCTAGCTCTTTCGTATCCCACTCTCTTGAAATAAGTAGCAAATTTCCCTTTAGCCCAATCCCACCATGACAAAATATTACTAAAATCTTTCTGCTTGACAAGACAATGATTAAAAAGACTCTTAAAACCCTCACCCACCTCTTCTTCTTGTAATAAGTCAGTGTTAAGCTTCCACAGACCTCTGCCAAAAGAAAACGAATCCATTATACTAAACTCCGCCCTCACCATCTTGTGATCAGAAAAGGTATTTGCCATATGACTACACTTAGTAATCTTCAACCCTTCAGATGCCAAAATAAAATCTATTCTAGATTTACACACCCCACTCTCTGCTATATATGTATGTTTTCCATCAACCTTAACCAAAGTACCTGCATCCTGATACCTAAGATCCTGTATTGCATCATTTAAAAACTTAGAGGAAATATCCAGCCGGACCTCCGAGGAACTCTCCCTATCTGACACAGATCTTATACAATTAAAATCCCCCGCAATCACTGTAAAAACCCGACCTGGCATAAAAAATTTCAAAGTTTCAAAAAAGGATACCCGTGCCTGTTTCTCAGCTGGAGCATATATATTAAAAATCCTCCCCCTCTCCCCCAAAAAATCAACCTCCAGAATAATAAAACGACCCGGTACAATAATCCTGAAATCCTGAACATCAATATTACTATTTCTAAGCAAAAAACCCACCCCCTCATTCCTAGTACTTGAACTTGGGGACCAAAAGGACTTACCGTGTTTCCATTCATCCTCCCTAGGGGATCCTTTTAAAGCACACTCTTGTAAACATATTATATCAGCATTTGTTCTACTTAAAAAATCAAAAATGTCTGCCCTTCTATTTTCTGCCCCTATACTTCTAACATTCAATGATGCTACCATCAAGCTCATAATGAAAAAAGAGATAACAAATCTCCATCTCTTATCCATCAGAATCATGTTTTCTTAACAAAACGACTTGTATCCTGAAATTTTTCGACAACCTGAGCTTCTAAATACATATTGACAGGCGAGCCAGGGGACCCTGTGTCCCCCCTGCTCCCTGAAGAAAGGATATTCTCTGTAGATAAAACACAAAAAGGGTTAGGGTGTTCAAACCTAGGTCTCTTGGAGACAGCGACCTCAGGCCCCTCCTCCAAACTCAACTCTAAAGAGGAACTCTGTCTCTGCCCGGGAGTCAGATCATCATCCGACTCACCAGGCTCAAACCCAGGTGCACTAATCGGACTCAAAACACTGCCCTCCAGCTCACCCACCACATTACTCATGTCACCCAACAAAACCTCCATCCCAGAATCCACTTCTGCCGAATGACTAATTCCCCCAATTACGGCCCCACCCGGAGTCTCCTGCAGGGAGTCTTCAAACTCATCTTCCAGAGTAGTATCCATGTGGTCTGACTCACTCTCCCCACTGTCGGAAGGGAGCCCCACTGCTGCGGCATCCACTCCCCCAGTTTGTACAAGTTGCTGGGTAATTCCTACTTCACCTGACTCAGCTGATGAACTCCCAACACCTGTTTTCCTCTGGCGCAGTTTCACCTCAGACTCCTCCACATTCAACTCCCTCCCCCTCCCACCACCATTTTGTACCACATGTGCATAAGAAAACAGACTCTTCCCATCCTTAACAGGACAATTCCTAGCAAAATGTCCCGACAGACCACACAAGTCACAAACCCTAACATGTGGACATGAGCCTGGCTTATGACCAGGGATTCCACAGTTCCTGCAAACCACACCCCTGTCACATTTATGCCATGTGTGCCCATATTGACCACAGTGACGACAAAACTCCATCTGTCCTTCAAAAAAGCAAAAACCTCTTTCTCCACCGATGGAAAAGGACGCTGGGGGGCACTTGTATCCACACAGGCTACCTTCTTCCTTCTTGAAAATCACAAAATAACGTCTCTTCCCGTTGGGCATTCCCCAAAAGTTTTTCATCTTCTCTCCCCCTTCAATATGTTCACAAAAGCGACTCAAATAAGCAGAAATTAAAGCGTCATTCACTCTAGGATTATACATGTGAACAATCAATTTCTTTTTAACTTGTTTAAACAAAGTCTCAACCTTTATCTTATCCAAAATAGGGTTATCACTATCTTCAATCTT
>NW_027365466.1:0-111459 GCF_046119375.1 Phyllobates terribilis
AAAAATCAATGAATATTGTAAATGCACAAACAGTAATTTCTCCGCATTGCAAGGTGCAATTCTGAAATTTTTTGCTTTTTCCCTGCTCCTCTTAGCATGATAAAGAAGATTCAAAGAGAGTGAGATGCCAGCTCCTTTCATTCAGTCAGTAGCTTCAATCATTTCTGGACGTTTTTCAATGGCAAAAATCAATGAATATTGTAAATGCACAAACAGTAATTTCTCCGCATTGCAAGGTGCAATTCTGAAATTTTTTGCTTTTTCCTGCTCCTCTTAGCATGATAAACAAGATTCAAAGAGAGTGAGATGCCAGCTCCTTTCATTCAGTCAGTAGCTTCAATCATTTCTGGACGTTTTTCAATGGCAAAAATCAATGAATATTGTAAATGCACAAACAGTAATTTCTCCGCATTGCAAGGTGCAATTCTGAAATTTTTTGCTTTTTCCTGCTCCTCTTAGCATGATAAAGAAGATTCAAAGAGAGTGAGATGCCAGCTCCTTTCATTCAGTCAGTAGCTTCAAACATTTCTGGTATATGAATAACATGATGTTTTTCAATGGCAAAAATCAATGAATATTGTAAATGCACAAACAGTAATTTCTCCGCATTGCAAGGTGCAAGTCTGAAATTTTTTGCTTTTTCCTGCTCCTCTTAGCATGATAAAGAAGATTCAAAGAGAGTGAGATGCCAGCTACTTTCATTCAGTCAGTAGCTTCAATCATTCTGGACGTTTTTCAATGGTAAAAATCAATGAATATTGTAAATGCACAAACAGTAATTTCTCCACATTGCAAGGTGCAATTCTGAAATTTTTTGCTTTTTCCTGCTCCTCTTAGCATGATAAAGAAGATTCAAAGAGAGTGAGATGCCAGCTCCTTTCATTCAGTCAGTAGCTTCAATCATTTCTGGTATATGAATAACATGATGTTTTTCAATGGCAAAAATCAATGAATATTGTAAATGCACAAACAGTAATTTCTCCGCATTGCAAGGTGCAATTCTGAAATTTTTTGCTTTTTCCTGCTCCTCTTAGCATGATAAAGAAGATTCAAAGAGAGTGAGATGCCAGCTCCTTTCATTCAGTCAGTAGCTTCAATCATTTCTGGACGTTTTTCAATGGCAAAAATCAATGAATATTGTAAATGCACAAACAGTAATTTCTCCGCATTGCAAGGTGCAATTCTGAAATTTTTTGCTTTTTCCTGCTCCTCTTAGCATGATAAAGAAGATTCAAAGAGAGTGAGATGTCAGCTCCTTTCATTCAGTCAGTAGCTTCAAACATTTCTGGTATATGAATAACATGATGTTTTTCAATGGCAAAAATCAATGAATTTTGTAAATGCACAAACAGTAATTTCTCCGCATTGCAAGGTGCAATTCTGAAATTTTTTGCTTTTTCCTGCTCCTCTTAGCATGATAAAGAAGATTCAAAGAGAGTGAGATGCCAGTTCCTTTCATTCAGTCAGTAGCTTCAATCATTTCTGGACGTTTTTCAATGGCAAAAATCAATGAATATTGTAAATGCACAAACAGTAATTTCTCCGCATTGCAAGGTGCAATTCTGAAATTTTTTGCTTTTTCCTGCTCCGCTTAGCATGATAAAGAAGATTCAAAGAGAGTGAGATGCCAGCTCCTTTCATTCAGTCAGTAGCTTCAATCATTTCTGGTATATGAATAACATGATGTTTTTCAATGGCAAAAATCAATGAATATTGTAAATGCACAAACAGTAATTTCTCCGCATTGCAAGGTGCAATTCTGAAATTTTTTGCTTTTTCCTGCTCCTCTTAGCATGATAAAGAAGATTCAAAGAGAGTGAGATGCCAGCTCCTTTCATTCAGTCAGTAGCTTCAATCATTTCTGGACGTTTTTCAATGGCAAAAATCAATGAATATTGTAAATGCACAAACAGTAATTTCTCCGCATTGCAAGGTGCAAT
The DNA here is from genome assembly GCF_046119375.1 of Phyllobates terribilis. Lineage (NCBI taxonomy): Eukaryota > Metazoa > Chordata > Amphibia > Anura > Dendrobatidae > Phyllobates > Phyllobates terribilis. The sequence continues at coordinate 1,941 of NW_027365466.1, forward strand.
TCTGAAATTTTTTGCTTTTTCCTGCTCCTCTTAGCATGATAAAGAAGATTCAAAGAGAGTGAGATGCCAGCTCCTTTCATTCAGTCAGTAGCTTCAATCATTTCTGGACGTTTTTCAATGGCAAAAATCAATGAATATTGTAAATGCACAAACAGTAATTTCTCCGCATTGCAAGGTGCAATTCTGAAATTTTTTGCTTTTTCCTGCTCCTCTTAGCATGATAAAGAAGATTCAAAGAGAGTGAGATGTCAGCTCCTTTCATTCAGTCAGTAGCTTCAAACATTTCTGGTATATGAATAACATGATGTTTTTCAATGGCAAAAATCAATGAATTTTGTAAATGCACAAACAGTAATTTCTCCGCATTGCAAGGTGCAATTCTGAAATTTTTTGCTTTTTCCTGCTCCTCTTAGCATGATAAAGAAGATTCAAAGAGAGTGAGATGCCAGTTCCTTTCATTCAGTCAGTAGCTTCAATCATTTCTGGACGTTTTTCAATGGCAAAAATCAATGAATATTGTAAATGCACAAACAGTAATTTCTCCGCATTGCAAGGTGCAATTCTGAAATTTTTTGCTTTTTCCTGCTCCTCTTAGCATGATAAAGAAGATTCAAAGAGAGTGAGATGCCAGCTCCTTTCATTCAGTCAGTAGCTTCAATCATTTCTGGTATATGAATAACATGATGTTTTTCAATGGCAAAAATCAATGAATATTGTAAATGCACAAACAGTAATTTCTCCGCATTGCAAGGTGCAATTCTGAAATTTTTTGCTTTTTCCTGCTCCTCTTAGCATGATAAAGAAGATTCAAAGAGAGTGAGATGCCAGCTCCTTTCATTCAGTCAGTAGCTTCAATCATTTCTGGACGTTTTTCAATGGCAAAAATCAATGAATATTGTAAATGCACAAACAGTAATTTCTCCGCATTGCAAGGTGCAATTCTGAAATTTTTTGCTTTTTCCTGCTCCTCTTAGCATGATAAACAAGATTCAAAGAGAGTGAGATGCCAGCTCCTTTCATTCAGTCAGTAGCTTCAATCATTTCTGGACGTTTTTCAATGGCAAAAATCAATGAATATTGTAAATGCACAAACAGTAATTTCTCCGCATTGCAAGGTGCAATTCTGAAATTTTTTGCTTTTTCCTGCTCCTCTTAGCATGATAAAGAAGATTCAAAGAGAGTGAGATGCCAGCTCCTTTCATTCAGTCAGTAGCTTCAAACATTTCTGGTATATGAATAACATGATGTTTTTCAATGGCAAAAATCAATGAATATTGTAAATGCACAAACAGTAATTTCTCCGCATTGCAAGGTGCAAGTCTGAAATTTTTTGCTTTTTCCTGCTCCTCTTAGCATGATAAAGAAGATTCAAAGAGAGTGAGATGCCAGCTACTTTCATTCAGTCAGTAGCTTCAATCATTTCTGGACGTTTTTCAATGGTAAAAATCAATGAATATTGTAAATGCACAAACAGTAATTTCTCCACATTGCAAGGTGCAATTCTGAAATTTTTTGCTTTTTCCTGCTCCTCTTAGCATGATAAAGAAGATTCAAAGAGAGTGAGATGCCAGCTCCTTTCATTCAGTCAGTAGCTTCAAACATTTCTGGTATATGAATAACATGATGTTTTTCAATGGCAAAAATCAATGAATATTGTAAATGCACAAACAGTAATTTCTCTGCATTGCAAGGTGCAATTCTGAAATTTTTTGCTTTTTCCTGCTCCTCTTAGCATGATAAAGAAGATTCAAAGAGAGTGAGATGCCAGCTACTTTCATTCAGTCAGTAGCTTCAATCATTTCTGGACGTTTTTCAATGGTAAAAATCAATGAATATTGTAAATGCACAAACAGTAATTTCTCCGCATTGCAAGGTGCAATTCTGAAATTTTTTGCTTTTTCCTGCTCCGCTTAGCATGATAAAGAAGATTCAAAGAGAGTGAGATGCCAGCTCCTTTCATTCAGTCAGTAGCTTCAATCATTTCTGGTATATGAATAACATGATGTTTTTCAATGGCAAAAATCAATGAATATTGTAAATGCACAAACAGTAATTTCTCCGCATTGCAAGGTGCAATTCTGAAATTTTTTGCTTTTTCCTGCTCCTCTTAGCATGATAAAGAAGATTCAAAGAGAGTGAGATGCCAGCTCCTTTCATTCAGTCAGTAGCTTCAATCATTTCTGGTATATGAATAACATGATGTTTTTCAATGGCAAAAATCAATGAATATTGTAAATGCACAAACAGTAATTTCTCCGCATTGCAAGGTGCAATTCTGAAATTTTTTGCTTTTTCCTGCTCCTCTTAGCATGATAAAGAAGATTCAAAGAGAGTGAGATGCCAGCTCCTTTCATTCAGTCAGTAGCTTCAATCATTTCTGGACGTTTTTCAATGGCAAAAATCAATGAATATTGTAAATGCACAAACAGTAATTTCTCCGCATTGCAAGGTGCAATTCTGAAATTTTTTGCTTTTTCCTGCTCCTCTTAGCATGATAAAGAAGATTCAAAGAGAGTGAGATGTCAGCTCCTTTCATTCAGTCAGTAGCTTCAAACATTTCTGGTATATGAATAACATGATGTTTTTCAATGGCAAAAATCAATGAATTTTGTAAATGCACAAACAGTAATTTCTCCGCATTGCAAGGTGCAATTCTGAAATTTTTTGCTTTTTCCTGCTCCTCTTAGCATGATAAAGAAGATTCAAAGAGAGTGAGATGCCAGTTCCTTTCATTCAGTCAGTAGCTTCAATCATTTCTGGACGTTTTTCAATGGCAAAAATCAATGAATATTGTAAATGCACAAACAGTAATTTCTCCGCATTGCAAGGTGCAATTCTGAAATTTTTTGCTTTTTCCTGCTCCGCTTAGCATGATAAAGAAGATTCAAAGAGAGTGAGATGCCAGCTCCTTTCATTCAGTCAGTAGCTTCAATCATTTCTGGTATATGAATAACATGATGTTTTTCAATGGCAAAAATCAATGAATATTGTAAATGCACAAACAGTAATTTCTCCGCATTGCAAGGTGCAATTCTGAAATTTTTTGCTTTTTCCTGCTCCTCTTAGCATGATAAAGAAGATTCAAAGAGAGTGAGATGCCAGCTCCTTTCATTCAGTCAGTAGCTTCAATCATTTCTGGACGTTTTTCAATGGCAAAAATCAATGAATATTGTAAATGCACAAACAGTAATTTCTCCGCATTGCAAGGTGCAATTCTGAAATTTTTTGCTTTTTCCTGCTCCTCTTAGCATGATAAAGAAGATTCAAAGAGAGTGAGATGCCAGCTCCTTTCATTCAGTCAGTAGCTTCAATCATTTCTGGACGTTTTTCAATGGCAAAAATCAATGAATATTGTAAATGCACAAACAGTAATTTCTCCGCATTGCAAGGTGCAATTCTGAAATTTTTTGCTTTTTCCTGCTCCTCTTAGCATGATAAAGAAGATTCAAAGAGAGTGAGATGTCAGCTCCTTTCATTCAGTCAGTAGCTTCAAACATTTCTGGTATATGAATAACATGATGTTTTTCAATGGCAAAAATCAATGAATTTTGTAAATGCACAAACAGTAATTTCTCCGCATTGCAAGGTGCAATTCTGAAATTTTTTGCTTTTTCCTGCTCCTCTTAGCATGATAAAGAAGATTCAAAGAGAGTGAGATGCCAGTTCCTTTCATTCAGTCAGTAGCTTCAATCATTTCTGGACGTTTTTCAATGGCAAAAATCAATGAATATTGTAAATGCACAAACAGTAATTTCTCCGCATTGCAAGGTGCAATTCTGAAATTTTTTGCTTTTTCCTGCTCCTCTTAGCATGATAAAGAAGATTCAAAGAGAGTGAGATGCCAGCTCCTTTCATTCAGTCAGTAGCTTCAATCATTTCTGGTATATGAATAACATGATGTTTTTCAATGGCAAAAATCAATGAATATTGTAAATGCACAAACAGTAATTTCTCCGCATTGCAAGGTGCAATTCTGAAATTTTTTGCTTTTTCCTGCTCCTCTTAGCATGATAAAGAAGATTCAAAGAGAGTGAGATGCCAGCTCCTTTCATTCAGTCAGTAGCTTCAATCATTTCTGGACGTTTTTCAATGGCAAAAATCAATGAATATTGTAAATGCACAAACAGTAATTTCTCCGCATTGCAAGGTGCAATTCTGAAATTTTTTGCTTTTTCCTGCTCCTCTTAGCATGATAAACAAGATTCAAAGAGAGTGAGATGCCAGCTCCTTTCATTCAGTCAGTAGCTTCAATCATTTCTGGACGTTTTTCAATGGCAAAAATCAATGAATATTGTAAATGCACAAACAGTAATTTCTCCGCATTGCAAGGTGCAATTCTGAAATTTTTTGCTTTTTCCTGCTCCTCTTAGCATGATAAAGAAGATTCAAAGAGAGTGAGATGCCAGCTCCTTTCATTCAGTCAGTAGCTTCAAACATTTCTGGTATATGAATAACATGATGTTTTTCAATGGCAAAAATCAATGAATATTGTAAATGCACAAACAGTAATTTCTCCGCATTGCAAGGTGCAAGTCTGAAATTTTTTGCTTTTTCCTGCTCCTCTTAGCATGATAAAGAAGATTCAAAGAGAGTGAGATGCCAGCTACTTTCATTCAGTCAGTAGCTTCAATCATTTCTGGACGTTTTTCAATGGTAAAAATCAATGAATATTGTAAATGCACAAACAGTAATTTCTCCACATTGCAAGGTGCAATTCTGAAATTTTTTGCTTTTTCCTGCTCCTCTTAGCATGATAAAGAAGATTCAAAGAGAGTGAGATGCCAGCTCCTTTCATTCAGTCAGTAGCTTCAAACATTTCTGGTATATGAATAACATGATGTTTTTCAATGGCAAAAATCAATGAATATTGTAAATGCACAAACAGTAATTTCTCTGCATTGCAAGGTGCAATTCTGAAATTTTTTGCTTTTTCCTGCTCCTCTTAGCATGATAAAGAAGATTCAAAGAGAGTGAGATGCCAGCTACTTTCATTCAGTCAGTAGCTTCAATCATTTCTGGACGTTTTTCAATGGTAAAAATCAATGAATATTGTAAATGCACAAACAGTAATTTCTCCGCATTGCAAGGTGCAATTCTGAAATTTTTTGCTTTTTCCTGCTCCGCTTAGCATGATAAAGAAGATTCAAAGAGAGTGAGATGCCAGCTCCTTTCATTCAGTCAGTAGCTTCAATCATTTCTGGTATTTGAATAACATGATGTTTTTCAATGGCAAAAATCAATGAATATTGTAAATGCACAAACAGTAATTTCTCCGCATTGCAAGGTGCAATTCTGAAATTTTTTGCTTTTTCCTGCTCCTCTTAGCATGATAAAGAAGATTCAAAGAGAGTGAGATGCCAGCTCCTTTCATTCAGTCAGTAGCTTCAATCATTTCTGGACGTTTTTCAATGGCAAAAATCAATGAATATTGTAAATGCACAAACAGTAATTTCTCCGCATTGCAAGGTGCAATTCTGAAATTTTTTGCTTTTTCCTGCTCCTCTTAGCATGATAAAGAAGATTCAAAGAGAGTGAGATGCCAGCTCCTTTCATTCAGTCAGTAGCTTCAATCATTTCTGGACGTTTTTCAATGGCAAAAATCAATGAATATTGTAAATGCACAAACAGTAATTTCTCCGCATTGCAAGGTGCAATTCTGAAATTTTTTGCTTTTTCCTGCTCCTCTTAGCATGATAAAGAAGATTCAAAGAGAGTGAGATGTCAGCTCCTTTCATTCAGTCAGTAGCTTCAAACATTTCTGGTATATGAATAACATGATGTTTTTCAATGGCAAAAATCAATGAATTTTGTAAATGCACAAACAGTAATTTCTCCGCATTGCAAGGTGCAATTCTGAAATTTTTTGCTTTTTCCTGCTCCTCTTAGCATGATAAAGAAGATTCAAAGAGAGTGAGATGCCAGTTCCTTTCATTCAGTCAGTAGCTTCAATCATTTCTGGACGTTTTTCAATGGCAAAAATCAATGAATATTGTAAATGCACAAACAGTAATTTCTCCGCATTGCAAGGTGCAATTCTGAAATTTTTTGCTTTTTCCTGCTCCTCTTAGCATGATAAAGAAGATTCAAAGAGAGTGAGATGCCAGCTCCTTTCATTCAGTCAGTAGCTTCAATCATTTCTGGTATATGAATAACATGATGTTTTTCAATGGCAAAAATCAATGAATATTGTAAATGCACAAACAGTAATTTCTCCGCATTGCAAGGTGCAATTCTGAATTTTTTTGCTTTTTCCTGCTCCTCTTAGCATGATAAAGAAGATTCAAAGAGAGTGAGATGCCAGCTCCTTTCATTCAGTCAGTAGCTTCAATCATTTCTGGACGTTTTTCAATGGCAAAAATCAATGAATATTGTAAATGCACAAACAGTAATTTCTCCGCATTGCAAGGTGCAATTCTGAAATTTTTTGCTTTTTCCTGCTCCTCTTAGCATGATAAACAAGATTCAAAGAGAGTGAGATGCCAGCTCCTTTCATTCAGTCAGTAGCTTCAATCATTTCTGGACGTTTTTCAATGGCAAAAATCAATGAATATTGTAAATGCACAAACAGTAATTTCTCCGCATTGCAAGGTGCAATTCTGAAATTTTTTGCTTTTTCCTGCTCCTCTTAGCATGATAAAGAAGATTCAAAGAGAGTGAGATGCCAGCTCCTTTCATTCAGTCAGTAGCTTCAAACATTTCTGGTATATGAATAACATGATGTTTTTCAATGGCAAAAATCAATGAATATTGTAAATGCACAAACAGTAATTTCTCCGCATTGCAAGGTGCAAGTCTGAAATTTTTTGCTTTTTCCTGCTCCTCTTAGCATGATAAAGAAGATTCAAAGAGAGTGAGATGCCAGCTACTTTCATTCAGTCAGTAGCTTCAATCATTTCTGGACGTTTTTCAATGGTAAAAATCAATGAATATTGTAAATGCACAAACAGTAATTTCTCCACATTGCAAGGTGCAATTCTGAAATTTTTTGCTTTTTCCTGCTCCTCTTAGCATGATAAAGAAGATTCAAAGAGAGTGAGATGCCAGCTCCTTTCATTCAGTCAGTAGCTTCAATCATTTCTGGTATATGAATAACATGATGTTTTTCAATGGCAAAAATCAATGAATATTGTAAATGCACAAACAGTAATTTCTCCGCATTGCAAGGTGCAATTCTGAAATTTTTTGCTTTTTCCTGCTCCTCTTAGCATGATAAAGAAGATTCAAAGAGAGTGAGATGCCAGCTCCTTTCATTCAGTCAGTAGCTTCAATCATTTCTGGACGTTTTTCAATGGCAAAAATCAATGAATATTGTAAATGCACAAACAGTAATTTCTCCGCATTGCAAGGTGCAATTCTGAAATTTTTTGCTTTTTCCTGCTCCTCTTAGCATGATAAAGAAGATTCAAAGAGAGTGAGATGTCAGCTCCTTTCATTCAGTCAGTAGCTTCAAACATTTCTGGTATATGAATAACATGATGTTTTTCAATGGCAAAAATCAATGAATTTTGTAAATGCACAAACAGTAATTTCTCCGCATTGCAAGGTGCAATTCTGAAATTTTTTGCTTTTTCCTGCTCCTCTTAGCATGATAAAGAAGATTCAAAGAGAGTGAGATGCCAGTTCCTTTCATTCAGTCAGTAGCTTCAATCATTTCTGGACGTTTTTCAATGGCAAAAATCAATGAATATTGTAAATGCACAAACAGTAATTTCTCCGCATTGCAAGGTGCAATTCTGAAATTTTTTGCTTTTTCCTGCTCCGCTTAGCATGATAAAGAAGATTCAAAGAGAGTGAGATGCCAGCTCCTTTCATTCAGTCAGTAGCTTCAATCATTTCTGGTATATGAATAACATGATGTTTTTCAATGGCAAAAATCAATGAATATTGTAAATGCACAAACAGTAATTTCTCCGCATTGCAAGGTGCAATTCTGAAATTTTTTGCTTTTTCCTGCTCCTCTTAGCATGATAAAGAAGATTCAAAGAGAGTGAGATGCCAGCTCCTTTCATTCAGTCAGTAGCTTCAATCATTTCTGGACGTTTTTCAATGGCAAAAATCAATGAATATTGTAAATGCACAAACAGTAATTTCTCCGCATTGCAAGGTGCAATTCTGAAATTTTTTGCTTTTTCCTGCTCCTCTTAGCATGATAAAGAAGATTCAAAGAGAGTGAGATGCCAGCTCCTTTCATTCAGTCAGTAGCTTCAATCATTTCTGGACATTTTTCAATGGCAAAAATCAATGAATATTGTAAATGCACAAACAGTAATTTCTCCGCATTGCAAGGTGCAATTCTGAAATTTTTTGCTTTTTCCTGCTCCTCTTAGCATGATAAAGAAGATTCAAAGAGAGTGAGATGTCAGCTCCTTTCATTCAGTCAGTAGCTTCAAACATTTCTGGTATATGAATAACATGATGTTTTTCAATGGCAAAAATCAATGAATTTTGTAAATGCACAAACAGTAATTTCTCCGCATTGCAAGGTGCAATTCTGAAATTTTTTGCTTTTTCCTGCTCCTCTTAGCATGATAAAGAAGATTCAAAGAGAGTGAGATGCCAGTTCCTTTCATTCAGTCAGTAGCTTCAATCATTTCTGGACGTTTTTCAATGGCAAAAATCAATGAATATTGTAAATGCACAAACAGTAATTTCTCCGCATTGCAAGGTGCAATTCTGAAATTTTTTGCTTTTTCCTGCTCCTCTTAGCATGATAAAGAAGATTCAAAGAGAGTGAGATGCCAGCTCCTTTCATTCAGTCAGTAGCTTCAATCATTTCTGGTATATGAATAACATGATGTTTTTCAATGGCAAAAATCAATGAATATTGTAAATGCACAAACAGTAATTTCTCCGCATTGCAAGGTGCAATTCTGAAATTTTTTGCTTTTTCCTGCTCCTCTTAGCATGATAAAGAAGATTCAAAGAGAGTGAGATGCCAGCTCCTTTCATTCAGTCAGTAGCTTCAATCATTTCTGGACGTTTTTCAATGGCAAAAATCAATGAATATTGTAAATGCACAAACAGTAATTTCTCCGCATTGCAAGGTGCAATTCTGAAATTTTTTGCTTTTTCCTGCTCCTCTTAGCATGATAAACAAGATTCAAAGAGAGTGAGATGCCAGCTCCTTTCATTCAGTCAGTAGCTTCAATCATTTCTGGACGTTTTTCAATGGCAAAAATCAATGAATATTGTAAATGCACAAACAGTAATTTCTCCGCATTGCAAGGTGCAATTCTGAAATTTTTTGCTTTTTCCTGCTCCTCTTAGCATGATAAAGAAGATTCAAAGAGAGTGAGATGCCAGCTCCTTTCATTCAGTCAGTAGCTTCAAACATTTCTGGTATATGAATAACATGATGTTTTTCAATGGCAAAAATCAATGAATATTGTAAATGCACAAACAGTAATTTCTCCGCATTGCAAGGTGCAAGTCTGAAATTTTTTGCTTTTTCCTGCTCCTCTTAGCATGATAAAGAAGATTCAAAGAGAGTGAGATGCCAGCTACTTTCATTCAGTCAGTAGCTTCAATCATTTCTGGACGTTTTTCAATGGTAAAAATCAATGAATATTGTAAATGCACAAACAGTAATTTCTCCACATTGCAAGGTGCAATTCTGAAATTTTTTGCTTTTTCCTGCTCCTCTTAGCATGATAAAGAAGATTCAAAGAGAGTGAGATGCCAGCTCCTTTCATTCAGTCAGTAGCTTCAAACATTTCTGGTATATGAATAACATGATGTTTTTCAATGGCAAAAATCAATGAATATTGTAAATGCACAAACAGTAATTTCTCCGCATTGCAAGGTGCAATTCTGAAATTTTTTGCTTTTTCCTGCTCCTCTTAGCATGATAAAGAAGATTCAAAGAGAGTGAGATGCCAGCTCCTTTCATTCAGTCAGTAGCTTCAAACATTTCTGGTATATGAATAACATGATGTTTTTCAATGGCAAAAATCAATGAATATTGTAAATGCACAAACAGTAATTTCTCCGCATTGCAAGGTGCAATTCTGAAATTTTTTGCTTTTTCCTGCTCCTCTTAGCATGATAAAGAATATTCAAAGAGAGTGAGATGCCAGCTCCTTTCATTCAGTCAGTAGCTTCAATCATTTCTGGATGTTTTTCAATGGCAAAAATCAATGAATATTGTAAATGCACAAACTGTAATTTCTCCGCATTGCAAGGTGCAATTCTGAAATTTTTTGCTTTTTCCTGCTCCTCTTAGCATGATAAAGAAGATTCAAAGAGAGTGAGATGCCAGCTCCTTTCATTCAGTCAGTAGCTTCAAACATTTCTGGTATATGAATAACATGATGTTTTTCAATGGCAAAAATCAATGAATATTGTAAATGCACAAACAGTAATTTCTCCGCATTGCAAGGTGCAAGTCTGAAATTTTTTGCTTTTTCCTGCTCCTCTTAGCATGATAAAGAAGATTCAAAGAGAGTGAGATGCCAGCTACTTTCATTCAGTCAGTAGCTTCAATCATTTCTGGACGTTTTTCAATGGTAAAAATCAATGAATATTGTAAATGCACAAACAGTAATTTCTCCACATTGCAAGGTGCAATTCTGAAATTTTTTGCTTTTTCCTGCTCCTCTTAGCATGATAAAGAAGATTCAAAGAGAGTGAGATGCCAGCTCCTTTCATTCAGTCAGTAGCTTCAAACATTTCTGGTATATGAATAACATGATGTTTTTCAATGGCAAAAATCAATGAATATTGTAAATGCACAAACAGTAATTTCTCCGCATTGCAAGGTGCAATTCTGAAATTTTTTGCTTTTTCCTGCTCCTCTTAGCATGATAAAGAAGATTCAAAGAGAGTGAGATGCCAGCTCCTTTCATTCAGTCAGTAGCTTCAAACATTTCTGGTATATGAATAACATGATGTTTTTCAATGGCAAAAATCAATGAATATTGTAAATGCACAAACAGTAATTTCTCCGCATTGCAAGGTGCAATTCTGAAATTTTTTGCTTTTTCCTGCTCCTCTTAGCATGATAAAGAATATTCAAAGAGAGTGAGATGCCAGCTCCTTTCATTCAGTCAGTAGCTTCAATCATTTCTGGATGTTTTTCAATGGCAAAAATCAATGAATATTGTAAATGCACAAACTGTAATTTCTCCGCATTGCAAGGTGCAATTCTGAAATTTTTGGCTTTTTCCTGCTCCTCTTAGCATGATAAAGAAGATTCAAAGAGAGTGAGATGCAGCTCCTTTCATTCAGTCAGTAGCTTCAATCATTTCTGGACGTTTTTCAATGGCAAAAATCAATGAATATTGTAAATGCACAAACAGTAATTTCTCCGCATTGCAAGGTGCAATTCTGAAATTTTTTGCTTTTTCCTGCTCCTCTTAGCATGATAAAGAAGATTCAAAGAGAGTGAGATGCCAGCTCCTTTCATTCAGTCAGTAGCTTCAATCATTTCTGGATGTTTTTCAATGGCAAAAATCAATGAATATTGTAAATGCACAAACAGTAATTTCTCCGCATTGCAAGGTGCAATTCTGAAATTTTTTGCTTTTTCCCGCTCCTCTTAGCATGATAAAGAAGATTCAAAGAGAGTGAGGTGCCAGCTCCTTTCATTCAGTCAGTAGCTTCAAACATTTCTGGTATATGAATAACATGTTTTTCAATGGCAAAAATCATTGAATATTGTAAATGCACAAACAGTAATTTCTCCGCATTGCAAGGTGCAATTCTGAAATTTTTTGATTTTTCCTGCTCCTCTTAGCATGATAAAGAAGATTCAAAGAGAGTGAGATGCCAGCTCCTTTCATTCAGTCAGTAGCTTCAATCATATCTGGACGTTTTTCAATGGCAAAAATCAATGAATATTGTAAATGCACAAACAGTAATTTCTCCGCATTGCAAGGTGCAATTCTGAAATTTTTTGCTTTTTCCTGCTCCTCTTAGCATGATAAAGAAGATTCAAAGAGAGTGAGATGCCAGCTCCTTTCATTCAGTCAGTAGCTTCAATCATTTCTGGACGTTTTTCAATGGTAAAAATCAATGAATATTGTAAATGCACAAACAGTAATTTCTCCACATTGCAAGGTGCAATTCTGAAATTTTTTGCTTTTTCCTGCTCCTCTTAGCATGATAAAGAAGATTCAAAGAGAGTGAGATGCCAGCTCCTTTCATTCAGTCAGTAGCTTCAAACATTTCTGGTATATGAATAACATGATGTTTTTCAATGGCAAAAATCAATGAATATTGTAAATGCACAAACAGTAATTTCTCTGCATTGCAAGGTGCAATTCTGAAATTTTTTGCTTTTTCCTGCTCCTCTTAGCATGATAAAGAAGATTCAAAGAGAGTGAGATGCCAGCTACTTTCATTCAGTCAGTAGCTTCAATCATTTCTGGACGTTTTTCAATGGTAAAAATCAATGAATATTGTAAATGCACAAACAGTAATTTCTCCACATTGCAAGGTGCAATTCTGAAATTTTTTGCTTTTTCCTGCTCCTCTTAGCATGATAAAGAAGATTCAAAGAGAGTGAGATGCCAGCTCCTTTCATTCAGTCAGTAGCTTCAAACATTTCTGGTATATGAATAACATGATGTTTTTCAATGGCAAAAATCAATGAATATTGTAAATGCACAAACAGTAATTTCTCCGCATTGCAAGGTGCAATTCTGAAATTTTTTGCTTTTTCCTGCTCCTCTTAGCATGATAAAGAAGATTCAAAGAGAGTGAGATGCCAGCTCCTTTCATTCAGTCAGTAGCTTCAAACATTTCTGGTATATGAATAACATGATGTTTTTCAATGGCAAAAATCAATGAATATTGTAAATGCACAAACAGTAATTTCTCCGCATTGCAAGGTGCAATTCTGAAATTTTTTGCTTTTTCCTGCTCCTCTTAGCATGATAAAGAATATTCAAAGAGAGTGAGATGCCAGCTCCTTTCATTCAGTCAGTAGCTTCAATCATTTCTGGATGTTTTTCAATGGCAAAAATCAATGAATATTGTAAATGCACAAACTGTAATTTCTCCGCATTGCAAGGTGCAATTCTGAAATTTTTGGCTTTTTCCTGCTCCTCTTAGCATGATAAAGAAGATTCAAAGAGAGTGAGATGCCAGCTCCTTTCATTCAGTCAGTAGCTTCAATCATTTCTGGACGTTTTTCAATGGCAAAAATCAATGAATATTGTAAATGCACAAACAGTAATTTCTCCGCATTGCAAGGTGCAATTCTGAAATTTTTTGCTTTTTCCTGCTCCTCTTAGCATGATAAAGAAGATTCAAAGAGAGTGAGATGCCAGCTCCTTTCATTCAGTCAGTAGCTTCAATCATTTCTGGATGTTTTTCAATGGCAAAAATCAATGAATATTGTAAATGCACAAACAGTAATTTCTCCGCATTGCAAGGTGCAATTCTGAAATTTTTTGCTTTTTCCCGCTCCTCTTAGCATGATAAAGAAGATTCAAAGAGAGTGAGGTGCCAGCTCCTTTCATTCAGTCAGTAGCTTCAAACATTTCTGGTATATGAATAACATGTTTTTCAATGGCAAAAATCATTGAATATTGTAAATGCACAAACAGTAATTTCTCCGCATTGCAAGGTGCAATTCTGAAATTTTTTGATTTTTCCTGCTCCTCTTAGCATGATAAAGAAGATTCAAAGAGAGTGAGATGCCAGCTCCTTTCATTCAGTCAGTAGCTTCAATCATATCTGGACGTTTTTCAATGGCAAAAATCAATGAATATTGTAAATGCACAAACAGTAATTTCTCCGCATTGCAAGGTGCAATTCTGAAATTTTTTGCTTTTTCCTGCTCCTCTTAGCATGATAAAGAAGATTCAAAGAGAGTGAGATGCCAGCTCCTTTCATTCAGTCAGTAGCTTCAATCATTTCTGGACGTTTTTCAATGGCAAAAATCAATGAATATTGTAAATGCACAAACAGTAATTTCTCCGCATTGCAAGGTGCAATTCTGAAATTTTTTGCTTTTTCCTGCTCCTCTTAGCATGATAAAGAAGATTCAAAGAGAGTGAGATGCCAGCTCCTTTCATTCAGTCAGTAGCTTCAAACATTTCTGGTATATGAATAACATGATGTTTTTCAATGGCAAAAATCAATGAATATTGTAAATGCACAAACAGTAATTTCTCCGCATTGCAAGGTGCAAGTCTGAAATTTTTTGCTTTTTCCTGCTCCTCTTAGCATGATAAAGAAGATTCAAAGAGAGTGAGATGCCAGCTACTTTCATTCAGTCAGTAGCTTCAATCATTTCTGGACGTTTTTCAATGGTAAAAATCAATGAATATTGTAAATGCACAAACAGTAATTTCTCCACATTGCAAGGTGCAATTCTGAAATTTTTTGCTTTTTCCTGCTCCTCTTAGCATGATAAAGAAGATTCAAAGAGAGTGAGATGCCAGCTCCTTTCATTCAGTCAGTAGCTTCAAACATTTCTGGTATATGAATAACATGATGTTTTTCAATGGCAAAAATCAATGAATATTGTAAATGCACAAACAGTAATTTCTCCGCATTGCAAGGTGCAATTCTGAAATTTTTTTCTTTTTCCTGCTCCTCTTAGCATGATAAAGAAGATTCAAAGAGAGTGAGATGCCAGCTCCTTTCATTCAGTCAGTAGCTTCAAACATTTCTGGTATATGAATAACATGATGTTTTTCAATGGCAAAAATCAATGAATATTGTAAATGCACAAAGAGTAATTTCTCCGCATTGCAAGGTGCAATTCTGAAATTTTTTGCTTTTTCCTGCTCCTCTTAGCATGATAAAGAAGATTCAAAGAGAGTGAGATGCCAGCTCCTTTCATTCAGTCAGTAGCTTCAATCATTTCTGGACGTTTTTCAATGGCAAAAATCAATGAATATTGTAAATGCACAAACAGTAATTTCTCCGCATTGCAAGGTGCAATTCTGAAATTTTTTGCTTTTTCCTGCTCCTCTTAGCATGATAAAGAAGATTCAAAGAGAGTGAGATGCCAGCTCCTTTCATTCAGTCAGTAGCTTCAATCATTTCTGGACGTTTTTCAATGGCAAAAATCAATGAATATTGTAAATGCACAAACAGTAATTTCTCCGCATTGCAAGGTGCAATTCTGAAATTTTTTGCTTTTTCCTGCTCCTCTTAGCATGATAAAGAAGATTCAAAGAGAGTGAGATGCCAGCTCCTTTCATTCAGTCAGTAGCTACAAACATTTCTGGTATATGAATAACATGATGTTTTTCAATGGCAAAAATCAATGAATATTGTAAATGCACAAACAGTAATTTCTCCGCATTGCAAGGTGCAATTCTGAAATTTTTTGCTTTTTCCTGCTCCTCTTAGCATGATAAAGAAGATTCAAAGAGAGTGAGATGCCAGCTCCTTTCATTCAGTCAGTAGCTTCAATCATTTCTGGACGTTTTTCAATGGTAAAAATCAATGAATATTGTAAATGCACAAACAGTAATTTCTCCACATTGCAAGGTGCAATTCTGAAATTTTTTGCTTTTTCCTGCTCCTCTTAGCATGATAAAGAAGATTCAAAGAGAGTGAGATGCCAGCTCCTTTCATTCAGTCAGTAGCTTCAAACATTTCTGGTATATGAATAACATGATGTTTTTCAATGGCAAAAATCAATGAATATTGTAAATGCACAAACAGTAATTTCTCTGCATTGCAAGGTGCAATTCTGAAATTTTTTGCTTTTTCCTGCTCCTCTTAGCATGATAAAGAAGATTCAAAGAGAGTGAGATGCCAGCTACTTTCATTCAGTCAGTAGCTTCAATCATTTCTGGACGTTTTTCAATGGTAAAAATCAATGAATATTGTAAATGCACAAACAGTAATTTCTCCACATTGCAAGGTGCAATTCTGAAATTTTTTGCTTTTTCCTGCTCCTCTTAGCATGATAAAGAAGATTCAAAGAGAGTGAGATGCCAGCTCCTTTCATTCAGTCAGTAGCTTCAAACATTTCTGGTATATGAATAACATGATGTTTTTCAATGGCAAAAATCAATGAATATTGTAAATGCACAAACAGTAATTTCTCCGCATTGCAAGGTGCAATTCTGAAATTTTTTGCTTTTTCCTGCTCCTCTTAGCATGATAAAGAAGATTCAAAGAGAGTGAGATGCCAGCTCCTTTCATTCAGTCAGTAGCTTCAAACATTTCTGGTATATGAATAACATGATGTTTTTCAATGGCAAAAATCAATGAATATTGTAAATGCACAAACAGTAATTTCTCCGCATTGCAAGGTGCAATTCTGAAATTTTTTGCTTTTTCCTGCTCCTCTTAGCATGATAAAGAATATTCAAAGAGAGTGAGATGCCAGCTCCTTTCATTCAGTCAGTAGCTTCAATCATTTCTGGATGTTTTTCAATGGCAAAAATCAATGAATATTGTAAATGCACAAACTGTAATTTCTCCGCATTGCAAGGTGCAATTCTGAAATTTTTGGCTTTTTCCTGCTCCTCTTAGCATGATAAAGAAGATTCAAAGAGAGTGAGATGCCAGCTCCTTTCATTCAGTCAGTAGCTTCAATCATTTCTGGACGTTTTTCAATGGCAAAAATCAATGAATATTGTAAATGCACAAACAGTAATTTCTCCGCATTGCAAGGTGCAATTCTGAAATTTTTTGCTTTTTCCTGCTCCTCTTAGCATGATAAAGAAGATTCAAAGAGAGTGAGATGCCAGCTCCTTTCATTCAGTCAGTAGCTTCAATCATTTCTGGATGTTTTTCAATGGCAAAAATCAATGAATATTGTAAATGCACAAACAGTAATTTCTCCGCATTGCAAGGTGCAATTCTGAAATTTTTTGCTTTTTCCCGCTCCTCTTAGCATGATAAAGAAGATTCAAAGAGAGTGAGGTGCCAGCTCCTTTCATTCAGTCAGTAGCTTCAAACATTTCTGGTATATGAATAACATGTTTTTCAATGGCAAAAATCATTGAATATTGTAAATGCACAAACAGTAATTTCTCCGCATTGCAAGGTGCAATTCTGAAATTTTTTGATTTTTCCTGCTCCTCTTAGCATGATAAAGAAGATTCAAAGAGAGTGAGATGCCAGCTCCTTTCATTCAGTCAGTAGCTTCAATCATATCTGGACGTTTTTCAATGGCAAAAATCAATGAATATTGTAAATGCACAAACAGTAATTTCTCCGCATTGCAAGGTGCAATTCTGAAATTTTTTGCTTTTTCCTGCTCCTCTTAGCATGATAAAGAAGATTCAAAGAGAGTGAGATGCCAGCTCCTTTCATTCAGTCAGTAGCTTCAATCATTTCTGGACGTTTTTCAATGGCAAAAATCAATGAATATTGTAAATGCACAAACAGTAATTTCTCCGCATTGCAAGGTGCAATTCTGAAATTTTTTGCTTTTTCCTGCTCCTCTTAGCATGATAAAGAAGATTCAAAGAGAGTGAGATGCCAGCTCCTTTCATTCAGTCAGTAGCTTCAAACATTTCTGGTATATGAATAACATGATGTTTTTCAATGGCAAAAATCAATGAATATTGTAAATGCACAAACAGTAATTTCTCCGCATTGCAAGGTGCAAGTCTGAAATTTTTTGCTTTTTCCTGCTCCTCTTAGCATGATAAAGAAGATTCAAAGAGAGTGAGATGCCAGCTACTTTCATTCAGTCAGTAGCTTCAATCATTTCTGGACGTTTTTCAATGGTAAAAATCAATGAATATTGTAAATGCACAAACAGTAATTTCTCCACATTGCAAGGTGCAATTCTGAAATTTTTTGCTTTTTCCTGCTCCTCTTAGCATGATAAAGAAGATTCAAAGAGAGTGAGATGCCAGCTCCTTTCATTCAGTCAGTAGCTTCAAACATTTCTGGTATATGAATAACATGATGTTTTTCAATGGCAAAAATCAATGAATATTGTAAATGCACAAACAGTAATTTCTCCGCATTGCAAGGTGCAATTCTGAAATTTTTTGCTTTTTCCTGCTCCTCTTAGCATGATAAAGAAGATTCAAAGAGAGTGAGATGCCAGCTCCTTTCATTCAGTCAGTAGCTTCAAACATTTCTGGTATATGAATAACATGATGCTTTTCAATGGCAAAAATCAATGAATATTGTAAATGCACAAAGAGTAATTTCTCCGCATTGCAAGGTGCAATTCTGAAATTTTTTGCTTTTTCCTGCTCCTCTTAGCATGATAAAGAAGATTCAAAGAGAGTGAGATGCCAGCTCCTTTCATTCAGTCAGTAGCTTCAATCATTTCTGGACGTTTTTCAATGGCAAAAATCAATGAATATTGTAAATGCACAAACAGTAATTTCTCCGCATTGCAAGGTGCAATTCTGAAATTTTTTGCTTTTTCCTGCTCCTCTTAGCATGATAAAGAAGATTCAAAGAGAGTGAGATGCCAGCTCCTTTCATTCAGTCAGTAGCTTCAATCATTTCTGGACGTTTTTCAATGGCAAAAATCAATGAATATTGTAAATGCACAAACAGTAATTTCTCCGCATTGCAAGGTGCAATTCTGAAATTTTTTGCTTTTTCCTGCTCCTCTTAGCATGATAAAGAAGATTCAAAGAGAGTGAGATGCCAGCTCCTTTCATTCAGTCAGTAGCTACAAACATTTCTGGTATATGAATAACATGATGTTTTTCAATGGCAAAAATCAATGAATATTGTAAATGCACAAACAGTAATTTCTCCGCATTGCAAGGTGCAATTCTGAAATTTTTTGCTTTTTCCTGCTCCTCTTAGCATGATAAAGAAGATTCAAAGAGAGTGAGATGCCAGCTCCTTTCATTCAGTCAGTAGCTTCAATCATTTCTGGACGTTTTTCAATGGCAAAAATCAATGAATATTGTAAATGCACAAACAGTAATTTCTCCGCATTGCAAGGTGCAATTCTGAAATTTTTTGCTTTTTCCTGCTCCTCTTAGCATGATAAAGAAGATTCAAAGAGAGTGAGATGCCAGCTCCTTTCATTCAGTCAGTAGCTTCAAACATTTCTGGTATATGAATAACATGATGTTTTTCAATGGCAAAAATCAATGAATATTGTAAATGCACAAACAGTAATTTCTCCGCATTGCAAGGTGCAAGTCTGAAATTTTTTGCTTTTTCCTGCTCCTCTTAGCATGATAAAGAAGATTCAAAGAGAGTGAGATGCCAGCTACTTTCATTCAGTCAGTAGCTTCAATCATTTCTGGACGTTTTTCAATGGTAAAAATCAATGAATATTGTAAATGCACAAACAGTAATTTCTCCACATTGCAAGGTGCAATTCTGAAATTTTTTGCTTTTTCCTGCTCCTCTTAGCATGATAAAGAAGATTCAAAGAGAGTGAGATGCCAGCTCCTTTCATTCAGTCAGTAGCTTCAAACATTTCTGGTATATGAATAACATGATGTTTTTCAATGGCAAAAATCAATGAATATTGTAAATGCACAAACAGTAATTTCTCCGCATTGCAAGGTGCAATTCTGAAATTTTTTGCTTTTTCCTGCTCCTCTTAGCATGATAAAGAAGATTCAAAGAGAGTGAGATGCCAGCTCCTTTCATTCAGTCAGTAGCTTCAAACATTTCTGGTATATGAATAACATGATGTTTTTCAATGGCAAAAATCAATGAATATTGTAAATGCACAAAGAGTAATTTCTCCGCATTGGAAGGTGCAATTCTGAAATTTTTTGCTTTTTCCTGCTCCTCTTAGCATGATAAAGAAGATTCAAAGAGAGTGAGATGCCAGCTCCTTTCATTCAGTCAGTAGCTTCAATCATTTCTGGACGTTTTTCAATGGCAAAAATCAATGAATATTGTAAATGCACAAACAGTAATTTCTCCGCATTGCAAGGTGCAATTCTGAAATTTTTTGCTTTTTCCTGCTCCTCTTAGCATGATAAAGAAGATTCAAAGAGAGTGAGATGCCAGCTCCTTTCATTCAGTCAGTAGCTTCAATCATTTCTGGACGTTTTTCAATGGCAAAAATCAATGAATATTGTAAATGCACAAACAGTAATTTCTCCGCATTGCAAGGTGCAATTCTGAAATTTTTTGCTTTTTCCTGCTCCTCTTAGCATGATAAAGAAGATTCAAAGAGAGTGAGATGCCAGCTCCTTTCATTCAGTCAGTAGCTACAAACATTTCTGGTATATGAATAACATGATGTTTTTCAATGGCAAAAATCAATGAATATTGTAAATGCACAAACAGTAATTTCTCCGCATTGCAAGGTGCAATTCTGAAATTTTTTGCTTTTTCCTGCTCCTCTTAGCATGATAAAGAAGATTCAAAGAGAGTGAGATGCCAGCTCCTTTCATTCAGTCAGTAGCTTCAATCATTTCTGGACGTTTTTCAATGGCAAAAATCAATGAATATTGTAAATGCACAAACAGTAATTTCTCCGCATTGCAAGGTGCAATTCTGAAATTTTTTGCTTTTTCCTGCTCCTCTTAGCATGATAAAGAAGATTCAAAGAGAGTGAGATGTCAGCTCCTTTCATTCAGTCAGTAGCT
This sequence comes from Phyllobates terribilis, assembly GCF_046119375.1. NCBI lineage: Eukaryota > Metazoa > Chordata > Amphibia > Anura > Dendrobatidae > Phyllobates > Phyllobates terribilis. Next base: position 22,400 of record NW_027365466.1, read on the forward strand.
TCAAACATTTCTGGTATATGAATAACATGATGTTTTTCAATGGCAAATATCAATGAATTTTGTAAATGCACAAACAGTAATTTCTCCGCATTGCAAGGTGCAATTCTGAAATTTTTTGCTTTTTCCTGCTCCTCTTAGCATGATAAAGAAGATTCAAAGAGAGTGAGATGCCAGTTCCTTTCATTCAGTCAGTAGCTTCAATCATTTCTGGACGTTTTTCAATGGCAAAAATCAATGAATATTGTAAATGCACAAACAGTAATTTCTCCGCATTGCAAGGTGCAATTCTGAAATTTTTTGCTTTTTCCTGCTCCTCTTAGCATGATAAAGAAGATTCAAAGAGAGTGAGATGCCAGCTCCTTTCATTCAGTCAGTAGCTTCAATCATTTCTGGTATATGAATAACATGATGTTTTTCAATGGCAAAAATCAATGAATATTGTAAATGCACAAACAGTAATTTCTCCGCATTGCAAGGTGCAATTCTGAAATTTTTTGCTTTTTCCTGCTCCTCTTAGCATGATAAAGAAGATTCAAAGAGAGTGAGATGCCAGCTCCTTTCATTCAGTCAGTAGCTTCAATCATTTCTGGACGTTTTTCAATGGCAAAAATCAATGAATATTGTAAATGCACAAACAGTAATTTCTCCGCATTGCAAGGTGCAATTCTGAAATTTTTTGCTTTTTCCTGCTCCTCTTAGCATGATAAACAAGATTCAAAGAGAGTGAGATGCCAGCTCCTTTCATTCAGTCAGTAGCTTCAATCATTTCTGGACGTTTTTCAATGGCAAAAATCAATGAATATTGTAAATGCACAAACAGTAATTTCTCCGCATTGCAAGGTGCAATTCTGAAATTTTTTGCTTTTTCCTGCTCCTCTTAGCATGATAAAGAAGATTCAAAGAGAGTGAGATGCCAGCTCCTTTCATTCAGTCAGTAGCTTCAAACATTTCTGGTATATGAATAACATGATGTTTTTCAATGGCAAAAATCAATGAATATTGTAAATGCACAAACAGTAATTTCTCCGCATTGCAAGGTGCAAGTCTGAAATTTTTTGCTTTTTCCTGCTCCTCTTAGCATGATAAAGAAGATTCAAAGAGAGTGAGATGCCAGCTACTTTCATTCAGTCAGTAGCTTCAATCATTTCTGGACGTTTTTCAATGGTAAAAATCAATGAATATTGTAAATGCACAAACAGTAATTTCTCCACATTGCAAGGTGCAATTCTGAAATTTTTTGCTTTTTCCTGCTCCTCTTAGCATGATAAAGAAGATTCAAAGAGAGTGAGATGCCAGCTCCTTTCATTCAGTCAGTAGCTTCCAACATTTCTGGTATATGAATAACATGATGTTTTTCAATGGCAAAAATCAATGAATATTGTAAATGCACAAACAGTAATTTCTCTGCATTGCAAGGTGCAATTCTGAAATTTTTTGCTTTTTCCTGCTCCTCTTAGCATGATAAAGAAGATTCAAAGAGAGTGAGATGCCAGCTACTTTCATTCAGTCAGTAGCTTCAATCATTTCTGGACGTTTTTCAATGGTAAAAATCAATGAATATTGTAAATGCACAAACAGTAATTTCTCCACATTGCAAGGTGCAATTCTGAAATTTTTTGCTTTTTCCTGCTCCTCTTAGCATGATAAAGAAGATTCAAAGAGAGTGAGATGCCAGCTCCTTTCATTCAGTCAGTAGCTTCAAACATTTCTGGTATATGAATAACATGATGTTTTTCAATGGCAAAAATCAATGAATATTGTAAATGCACAAACAGTAATTTCTCCGCATTGCAAGGTGCAATTCTGAAATTTTTTGCTTTTTCCTGCTCCTCTTAGCATAATAAAGAAGATTCAAAGAGAGTGAGATGCCAGCTCCTTTCATTCAGTCAGTAGCTTCAAACATTTCTGGTATATGAATAACATGATGTTTTTCAATGGCAAAAATCAATGAATATTGTAAATGCACAAACAGTAATTTCTCCGCATTGCAAGGTGCAATTCTGAAATTTTTTGCTTTTTCCAGCTCCTCTTAGCATGATAAAGAATATTCAAAGAGAGTGAGATGCCAGCTCCTTTCATTCAGTCAGTAGCTTCAATCATTTCTGGATGTTTTTCAATGGCAAAAATCAATGAATATTGTAAATGCACAAACTGTAATTTCTCCGCATTGCAAGGTGCAATTCTGAAATTTTTGGCTTTTTCCTGCTCCTCTTAGCATGATAAAGAAGATTCAAAGAGAGTGAGATGCCAGCTCCTTTCAATCAGTCAGTAGCTTCAATCATTTCTGGACGTTTTTCAATGGCAAAAATCAATGAATATTGTAAATGCACAAACAGTAATTTCTCCGCATTGCAAGGTGCAATTCTGAAATTTTTTGCTTTTTCCTGCTCCTCTTAGCATGATAAAGAAGATTCAAAGAGAGTGAGATGCCAGCTCCTTTCATTCAGTCAGTAGCTTCAATCATTTCTGGATGTTTTTCAATGGCAAAAATCAATGAATATTGTAAATGCACAAACAGTAATTTCTCCGCATTGCAAGGTGCAATTCTGAAATTTTTTGCTTTTTCCCGCTCCTCTTAGCATGATAAAGAAGATTCAAAGAGAGTGAGGTGCCAGCTCCTTTCATTCAGTCAGTAGCTTCAAACATTTCTGGTATATGAATAACATGTTTTTCAATGGCAAAAATCATTGAATATTGTAAATGCACAAACAGTAATTTCTCCGCATTGCAAGGTGCAATTCTGAAATTTTTTGATTTTTCCTGCTCCTCTTAGCATGATAAAGAAGATTCAAAGAGAGTGAGATGCCAGCTCCTTTCATTCAGTCAGTAGCTTCAATCATTTCTGGACGTTTTTCAATGGCAAAAATCAATGAATATTGTAAATTCACAAACAGTAATTTCTCCGCATTGCAAGGTGCAATTCTGAAATTTTTTGCTTTTTCCTGCTCCTCTTAGCATGATAAAGAAGATTCAAAGAGAGTGAGATGCCAGCTCCTTTCATTCAGTCAGTAGCTTCAATCATTTCTGGACGTTTTTCAATGGCAAAAATCAATGAATATTGTAAATGCACAAACAGTAATTTCTCCGCATTGCAAGGTGCAATTCTGAAATTTTTTGCTTTTTCCTGCTCCTCTTAGCATGATAAAGAAGATTCAAAGAGAGTGAGATGCAAGCTCCTTTCATTCAGTCAGTAGCTTCAAACATTTCTGGTATATGAATAACATGATGTTTTTCAATGGCAAAAATCAATGAATATTGTAAATGCACAAACAGTAATTTCTCCGCATTGCAAGGTGCAAGTCTGAAATTTTTTGCTTTTTCCTGCTCCTCTTAGCATGATAAAGAAGATTCAAAGAGAGTGAGATGCCAGCTCCTTTCATTCAGTCAGTAGCTTCAATCATTTCTGGACGTTTTTCAATGGCAAAAATCCATGAATATTGTAAATGCACAAACAGTAATTTCTCCGCATTGCAAGGTGCAATTCTGAAATTTTTTGCTTTTTCCTGCTCCTCTTAGCATGATAAAGAAGATTCAAAGAGAGTGAGATGCCTGCTCCTTTCATTCAGTCAGTAGCTTCAATCATTTCTGGACGTTTTTCAATGGCAAAAATCAATGAATATTGTAAATGCACAAACAGTAATTTCTCCGCATTGCAAGGTGCAATTCTGAAATTTTTTGCTTTTTCCTGCTCCTCTTAGCATGATAAAGAAGATTCAAAGAGAGTGAGATGCCAGCTCCTTTCATTCAGTCAGTAGCTTCAATCATTTCTGGACGTTTTTCAATGGCAAAAATCAATGAATATTGTAAATGCACAAACAGTAATTTCTCCGCATTGCAAGGTGCAATTCTGAAATTTTTTGCTTTTTCCTGCTTCTCTTAGCATGATAAAGAAGATTCAAAGAGAGTGAGATGCCAGCTCCTTTCATTCAGTCAGTAGCTTCAAACATTTCTGGTATATGAATAACATGATGTTTTTCAATGGCAAAAATCAATGAATATTGTAAATGCACAAACAGTAATTTCTCCGCATTGCAAGGTGCAAGTCTGAAATTTTTTGCTTTTTCCTGCTGCTCTTAGCATGATAAAGAAGATTCAAAGAGAGTGAGATGCCAGCTACTTTCATTCAGTCAGTAGCTTCAATCATTTCTGGACGTTTTTCAATGGTAAAAATCAATGAATATTGTAAATGCACAAACAGTAATTTCTCCACATTGCAAGGTGCAATTCTGAAATTTTTTGCTTTTTCCTGCTCCTCTTAGCATGATAAAGAAGATTCAAAGAGAGTGAGATGCCAGCTCCTTTCATTCAGTCAGTAGCTTCAATCATTTCTGGACGTTTTTCAATGGCAAAAATCAATGAATATTGTAAATGCACAAACAGTAATTTCTCCGCATTGCAAGGTGCAATTCTGAAATTTTTTGCTTTTTCCTGCTCCTCTTAGCATGATAAAGAAGATTCAAAGAGAGTGAGATGTCAGCTCCTTTCATTCAGTCAGTAGCTTCAATCATTTCTGGACGTTTTTCAATGGCAAAAATCAATGAATATTGTAAATGCACAAACAGTAATTTCTCCGCATTGCAAGGTGCAATTCTGAAATTTTTTGCTTTTTCCTGCTCCTCTTAGCATGATAAAGAAGATTCAAAGAGAGTGAGATGTCAGCTCCTTTCATTCAGTCAGTAGCTTCAAACATTTCTGGTATATGAATAACATGATGTTTTTCAATGGCAAAAATCAATGAATTTTGTAAATGCACAAACAGTAATTTCTCCGCATTGCAAGGTGCAATTCTGAAATTTTTTGCTTTTTCCTGCTCCTCTTAGCATGATAAAGAAGATTCAAAGAGAGTGAGATGCCAGTTCCTTTCATTCAGTCAGTAGCTTCAATCATTTCTGGACGTTTTTCAATGGCAAAAATCAATGAATATTGTAAATGCACAAACAGTAATTTCTCCGCATTGCAAGGTGCAATTCTGAAATTTTTTGCTTTTTCCTGCTCCTCTTAGCATGATAAAGAAGATTCAAAGAGAGTGAGATGCCAGCTCCTTTCATTCAGTCAGTAGCTTCAATCATTTCTGGTATATGAATAACATGATGTTTTTCAATGGCAAAAATCAATGAATATTGTAAATGCACAAACAGTAATTTCTCCGCATTGCAAGGTGCAATTCTGAAATTTTTTGCTTTTTCCTGCTCCTCTTAGCATGATAAAGAAGATTCAAAGAGAGTGAGATGCCAGCTCCTTTCATTCAGTCAGTAGCTTCAATCATTTCTGGTATATGAATAACATGATGTTTTTCAATGGCAAAAATCAATGAATATTGTAAATGCACAAACAGTAATTTCTCCGCATTGCAAGGTGCAATTCTGAAATTTTTTGCTTTTTCCTGCTCCTCTTAGCATGATAAAGAAGATTCAAAGAGAGTGAGATGCCAGCTCCTTTCATTCAGTCAGTAGCTTCAATCATTTCTGGACGTTTTTCAATGGCAAAAATCAATGAATATTGTAAATGCACAAACAGTAATTTCTCCGCATTGCAAGGTGCAATTCTGAAATTTTTTGCTTTTTCCTGCTCCTCTTAGCATGATAAACAAGATTCAAAGAGAGTGAGATGCCAGCTCCTTTCATTCAGTCAGTAGCTTCAATCATTTCTGGACGTTTTTCAATGGCAAAAATCAATGAATATTGTAAATGCACAAACAGTAATTTCTCCGCATTGCAAGGTGCAATTCTGAAATTTTTTGCTTTTTCCTGCTCCTCTTAGCATGATAAAGAAGATTCAAAGAGAGTGAGATGCCAGCTCCTTTCATTCAGTCAGTAGCTTCAAACATTTCTGGTATATGAATAACATGATGTTTTTCAATGGCAAAAATCAATGAATATTGTAAATGCACAAACAGTAATTTCTCCGCATTGCAAGGTGCAAGTCTGAAATTTTTTGCTTTTTCCTGCTCCTCTTAGCATGATAAAGAAGATTCAAAGAGAGTGAGATGCCAGCTCCTTTCATTCAGTCAGTAGCTTCAATCATTTCTGGACGTTTTTCAATGGCAAAAATCAATGAATATTGTAAATGCACAAACAGTAATTTCTCCGCATTGCAAGGTGCAATTCTGAAATTTTTTGCTTTTTCCTGCTCCTCTTAGCATGATAAAGAAGATTCAAAGAGAGTGAGATGTCAGCTCCTTTCATTCAGTCAGTAGCTTCAAACATTTCTGGTATATGAATAACATGATGTTTTTCAATGGCAAAAATCAATGAATTTTGTAAATGCACAAACAGTAATTTCTCCGCATTGCAAGGTGCAATTCTGAAATTTTTTGCTTTTTCCTGCTCCTCTTAGCATGATAAAGAAGATTCAAAGAGAGTGAGATGCCAGTTCCTTTCATTCAGTCAGTAGCTTCAATCATTTCTGGTCGTTTTTCAATGGCAAAAATCAATGAATATTGTAAATGCACAAACAGTAATTTCTCCGCATTGCAAGGTGCAATTCTGAAATTTTTTGCTTTTTCCTGCTCCTCTTAGCATGATAAAGAAGATTCAAAGAGAGTGAGATGCCAGCTCCTTTCATTCAGTCAGTAGCTTCAATCATTTCTGGTATATGAATAACATGATGTTTTTCAATGGCAAAAATCAATGAATATTGTAAATGCACAAACAGTAATTTCTCCGCATTGCAAGGTGCAATTCTGAATTTTTTTGCTTTTTCCTGCTCCTCTTAGCATGATAAAGAAGATTCAAAGAGAGTGAGATGCCAGCTCCTTTCATTCAGTCAGTAGCTTCAATCATTTCTGGACGTTTTTCAATGGCAAAAATCAATGAATATTGTAAATGCACAAACAGTAATTTCTCCGCATTGCAAAGTGCAATTCTGAAATTTTTTGCTTTTTCCTGCTCCTCTTAGCATGATAAACAAGATTCAAAGAGAGTGAGATGCCAGCTCCTTTCATTCAGTCAGTAGCTTCAATCATTTCTGGACGTTTTTCAATGGCAAAAATCCATGAATATTGTAAATGCACAAACAGTAATTTCTCCGCATTGCAAGGTGCAATTCTGAAATTTTTTGCTTTTTCCTGCTCCTCTTAGCATGATAAAGAAGATTCAAAGAGAGTGAGATGCCAGCTCCTTTCATTCAGTCAGTAGCTTCAAACATTTCTGGTATATGAATAACATGATGTTTTTCAATGGCAAAAATCAATGAATATTGTAAATGCACAAACAGTAATTTCTCCGCATTGCAAGGTGCAAGTCTGAAATTTTTTGCTTTTTCCTGCTCCTCTTAGCATGATAAAGAAGATTCAAAGAGAGTGAGATGCCAGCTCCTTTCATTCAGTCAGTACCTTCAATCATTTCTGGATGTTTTTCAATGGCAAAAATCAATGAATATTGTAAATGCACAAACAGTAATTTCTCCGCATTGCAAGGTGCAATTCTGAAATTTTTTGCTTTTTCCCGCTCCTCTTAGCATGATAAAGAAGATTCAAAGAGAGTGAGGTGCCAGCTCCTTTCATTCAGTCAGTAGCTTCAAACATTTCTGGTATATGAATAACATGTTTTTCAATGGCAAAAATCATTGAATATTGTAAATGCACAAACAGTAATTTCTCCGCATTGCAAGGTGCAATTCTGAAATTTTTTGATTTTTCCTGCTCCTCTTAGCATGATAAAGAAAATTCAAAGAGAGTGAGATGCCAGCTCCTTTCATTCAGTCAGTAGCTTCAATCATTTCTGGACGTTTTTCAATGGCAAAAATCAATGAATATTGTAAATGCACAAACAGTAATTTCTCCGCATTGCAAGGTGCAATTCTGAAATTTTTTGCTTTTTCCTGCTCCTCTTAGCATGATAAAGAAGATTCAAAGAGAGTGAGATGCCAGCTCCTTTCATTCAGTCAGTAGCTTCAATCATTTCTGGACGTTTTTCAATGGCAAAAATCAATGAATATTGTAAATGCACAAACAGTAATTTCTCCGCATTGCAAGGTGCAATTCTGAAATTTTTTGCTTTTTCCTGCTCCTCTTAGCATGATAAAGAAGATTCAAAGAGAGTGAGATGCCAGCTCCTTTCATTCAGTCAGTAGCTTCAAACATTTCTGGTATATGAATAACATGATGTTTTTCAATGGCAAAAATCAATGAATATTGTAAATGCACAAACAGTAATTTCTCCGCATTGCAAGGTGCAAGTCTGAAATTTTTTGCTTTTTCCTGCTCCTCTTAGCATGATAAAGAAGATTCAAAGAGAGTGAGATGCCAGCTACTTTCATTCAGTCAGTAGCTTCAATCATTTCTGGACGTTTTTCAATGGTAAAAATCAATGAATATTGTAAATGCACAAACAGTAATTTCTCCACATTGCAAGGTGCAATTCTGAAATTTTTTGCTTTTTCCTGCTCCTCTTAGCATGATAAAGAAGATTCAAAGAGAGTGAGATGCCAGCTCCTTTCATTCAGTCAGTAGCTTCAAACATTTCTGGTATATGAATAACATGATGTTTTTCAATGGCAAAAATCAATGAATATTGTAAATGCACAAACAGTAATTTCTCCGCATTGCAAGGTGCAATTCTGAAATTTTTTGCTTTTTCCTGCTCCTCTTAGCATGATAAAGAAGATTCAAAGAGAGTGAGATGCCAGCTCCTTTCATTCAGTCAGTAGCTTCAAACATTTCTGGTATATGAATAACATGATGTTTTTCAATGGCAAAAATCAATGAATATTGTAAATGCACAAAGAGTAATTTCTCCGCATTGCAAGGTGCAATTCTGAAATTTTTTGCTTTTTCCTGCTCCTCTTAGCATGATAAAGAAGATTCAAAGAGAGTGAGATGCCAGCTCCTTTCATTCAGTCAGTAGCTTCAATCATTTCTGGACGTTTTTCAATGGCAAAAATCAATGAATATTGTAAATGCACAAACAGTAATTTCTCCGCATTGCAAGGTGCAATTCTGAATTTTTTTGCTTTTTCCTGCTCCTCTTAGCATGATAAAGAAGATTCAAAGAGAGTGAGATGCCAGCTCCTTTCATTCAGTCAGTAGCTTCAATCATTTCTGGACGTTTTTCAATGGCAAAAATCAATGAATATTGTAAATGCACAAACAGTAATTTCTCCGCATTGCAAGGTGCAATTCTGAAATTTTTTGCTTTTTCCTGCTCCTCTTAGCATGATAAAGAAGATTCAAAGAGAGTGAGATGCCAGCTCCTTTCATTCAGTCAGTAGCTACAAACATTTCTGGTATATGAATAACATGATGTTTTTCAATGGCAAAAATCAATGAATATTGTAAATGCACAAACAGTAATTTCTCCGCATTGCAAGGTGCAATTCTGAAATTTTTTGCTTTTTCCTGCTCCTCTTAGCATGATAAAGAAGATTCAAAGAGAGTGAGATGCCAGCTCCTTTCATTCAGTCAGTAGCTTCAATCATTTCTGGACGTTTTTCAATGGCAAAAATCAATGAATATTGTAAATGGACAAACAGTAATTTCTCCGCATTGCAAGGTGCAATTCTGAAATTTTTTGCTTTTTCCTGCTCCTCTTAGCATGATAAAGAAGATTCAAAGACAGTGAGATGCCAGCTCCTTTCATTCAGTCAGTAGCTTCAATCATTTCTGGACGTTTTTCAATGGCAAAAATCAATGAATATTGTAAATGCACAAACAGTAATTTCTCCGCATTGCAAGGTGCAATTCTGAAATTTTTTGCTTTTTCCTGCTCCTCTTAGCATGACAAAGAAGATTCAAAGAGAGTAAGATGCCAGCTCCTTTCATTCAGTCAGTAGCTTCAATCATTTCTGGTATATGAATAACATGATGTTTTTCAATGGCAAAAATCAATGAATATTGTAAATGCACAAACAGTAATTTCTCCGCATTGCAAGGTGCAATTCTGAAATTTTTTGCTTTTTCCTGCTCCTCTTAGCATGATAAAGAAGATTCAAAGAGAGTGAGATGCCAGCTCCTTTCATTCAGTCAGTAGCTTCAATCATTTCTGGACGTTTTTCAATGGCAAAAATCAATGAATATTGTAAATGCACAAACAGTAATTTCTCCGCATTGCAAGGTGCAATTCTGAAATTTTTTGCTTTTTCCTGCTCCTCTTAGCATGATAAAGAAGATTCAAAGAGAGTGAGATGCCAGCTCCTTTCATTCAGTCAGTAGCTTCAATCATTTCTGGACGTTTTTCAATGGCAAAAATCAATGAATATTGTAAATGCACAAACAGTAATTTCTCCGCATTGCAAGGTGCAATTCTGAAATTTTTTGCTTTTTCCTGCTCCTCTTAGCATGATAAAGAAGATTCAAAGAGAGTGAGATGCCAGGTCCTTTCATTCAGTCAGTAGCTTCAAACATTTCTGGTATATGAATAATATGATGTTTTTCAATGGCAAAAATCAATGAATATTGTAAAAGCACAAACAGTAATTTCTCCGCATTGCAAGGTGCAATTCTGAAATTTTTTGCTTTTTCCTGCTCCTCTTAGCATGATAAAGAAGATTCAAAGAGAGTGAGATGCCAGCTCCTTTCATTCAGTCAGTAGCTTCAATCATTTCTGGACGTTTTTCAATGGCAAAAATCAATGAATATTGTAAATGCACAAACAGTAATTTCTCCGCATTGCAAGGTGCAATTCTGAAATTTTTTGCTTTTTCCTGCTCCTCTTAGCATGATAAAGAAGATTCAAAGAGAGTGAGATGCCAGCTCCTTTCATTCAGTCAGTAGCTTCAATCATTTCTGGTATATGAATAACATGATGTTTTTCAATGGCAAAAATCAATGAATATTGTAAATGCACAAACAGTAATTTCTCCGCATTGCAAGTTGCAATTCTGAAATTTTTTGCTTTTTCCTGCTCCTCTTAGCATGATAAAGAAGATTCAAAGAGAGTGAGATGCCAGCTCCTTTCATTCAGTCAGTAGCTTCAATCATTTCTGGACGTTTTTCAATGGCAAAAATCAATGAATATTGTAAATGCACAAACAGTAATTTCTCCGCATTGCAAGGTGCAATTCTGAAATTTTTTGCTTTTTCCTGCTCCTCTTAGCATGATAAAGAAGATTCAAAGAGAGTGAGATGCCAGCTCCTTTCATTCAGTCAGTAGCTTCAATCATTTCTGGACGTTTTTCAATGGCAAAAATCAATGAATATTGTAAATGCACAAACAGTAATTTCTCCGCATTGCAAGGTGCAATTCTGAAATTTTTTGCTTTTTCCTGCTCCTCTTAGCATGACAAAGAAGATTCAAAGAGAGTAAGATGCCAGCTCCTTTCATTCAGTCAGTAGCTTCAATCATTTCTGGTATATGAATAACATGATGTTTTTCAATGGCAAAAATCAATGAATATTGTAAATGCACAAACAGTAATTTCTCCGCATTGCAAGGTGCAATTCTGAAATTTTTTGCTTTTTCCTGCTCCTCTTAGCATGATAAAGAAGATTCAAAGAGAGTGAGATGCCAGCTCCTTTCATTCAGTCAGTAGCTTCAATCATTTCTGGACGTTTTTCAATGGCAAAAATCAATGAATATTGTAAATGCACAAACAGTAATTTCTCCGCATTGCAAGGTGCAATTCTGAAATTTTTTGCTTTTTCCTGCTCCTCTTAGCATGATAAAGAAGATTCAAAGAGAGTGAGATGCCAGCTCCTTTCATTCAGTCAGTAGCTTCAATCATTTCTGGACGTTTTTCAATGGCAAAAATCAATGAATATTGTAAATGCACAAACAGTAATTTCTCCGCATTGCAAGGTGCAATTCTGAAATTTTTTGCTTTTTCCTGCTCCTCTTAGCATGATAAAGAAGATTCAAAGAGAGTGAGATGCCAGGTCCTTTCATTCAGTCAGTAGCTTCAAACATTTCTGGTATATGAATAATATGATGTTTTTCAATGGCAAAAATCAATGAATATTGTAAAAGCACAAACAGTAATTTCTCCGCATTGCAAGGTGCAATTCTGAAATTTTTTGCTTTTTCCTGCTCCTCTTAGCATGATAAAGAAGATTCAAAGAGAGTGAGATGCCAGCTCCTTTCATTCAGTCAGTAGCTTCAATCATTTCTGGACGTTTTTCAATGGCAAAAATCAATGAATATTGTAAATGCACAAACAGTAATTTCTCCGCATTGCAAGGTGCAATTCTGAAATTTTTTGCTTTTTCCTGCTCCTCTTAGCATGATAAAGAAGATTCAAAGAGAGTGAGATGCCAGCTCCTTTCATTCAGTCAGTAGCTTCAATCATTTCTGGTATATGAATAACATGATGTTTTTCAATGGCAAAAATCAATGAATATTGTAAATGCACAAACAGTAATTTCTCCGCATTGCAAGTTGCAATTCTGAAATTTTTTCCTTTTTCCTGCTCCTCTTAGCATGATAAAGAAGACTCAAAGAGAGTGAGATGCCAGCTCCTTTCATTCAGTCAGTAGCTTCAATCATTTCTGGATGTTTTTCAATGGCAAAAATCAATGAATATTGTAAATGCACAAACAGTAATTTCTCCGCATTGCAAGGTGCAATTCTGAAATTTTTTGCTTTTTCCTGCTCCTCTTAGCATGATAAAGAAGATTCAAAGAGAGTGAGATGCCAGCTCCTTTCATTCAGTCAGTAGCTTCAATCATTTCTGGACGTTTTTCAATGGCAAAAATCAATGAATATTGTAAATGCACAAACAGTAATTTCTCCGCATTGCAAGGTGCAATTCTGAAATTTTTTGCTTTTTCCTGCTCCTCTTAGCATGATAAAGAAGATTCAAAGAGAGTGAGATGCCAGCTCCTTTCATTCAGTCAGTAGCTTCAAACATTTCTAGTATATGAATAACATGATGTTTTTCAATGGCAAAAATCAATGAATATTGTAAATGCACAAACAGTAATTTCTCCGCATTGCAAGGTGCAATTCTGAAATTTTTTGCTTTTTCCTGCTCCTCTTAGCATGATAAAGAAGATTCAAAGAGAGTGAGATGCCAGCTGCTTTCATTCAGTCAGTAGCTTCAATCATTTCTGGTATATGAATAACATGATGTTTTTCAATGGCAAAAATCAATGAATATTGTAAATGCACAAACAGTAATTTCTCCACATTGTAAGGTGCAATTCTGAAATTTTTTGCTTTTTCCTGCTCCTCTTAGCATGATAAAGAAGATTCAAAGAGAGTGAGATGCCAGCTCCTTTCATTCAGTCAGTAGCTTCAATCATTTCTGGACGTTTTTCAATGGCAAAAATCAATGAATATTGTAAATGCACAAACAGTAATTTCTCCGCATTGCAAGGTGCAATTCTGAAATTTTTTGCTTTTTCCTGCTCCTCTTAGCATGATAAAGAAGATTCAAAGAGAGTGAGATGCCAGCTCCTTTCATTCAGTCAGTAGCTACAAACATTTCTGGTATATGAATAACATGATGTTTTTCAATGGCAAAAATCAATGAATATTGTAAATGCACAAACAGTAATTTCTCCGCATTGCAAGGTGCAATTCTGAAATTTTTTGCTTTTTCCTGCTCCTCTTAGCATGATAAAGAAGATTCAAAGAGAGTGAGATGCCAGCTCCTTTCATTCAGTCAGTAGCTTCAATCATTTCTGGACGTTTTTCAATGGCAAAAATCAATGAATATTGTAAATGCACAAACAGTAATTTCTCCGCATTGCAAGGTGCAATTCTGAAATTTTTTGCTTTTTCCTGCTCCTCTTAGCATGATAAAGAAGATTCAAAGAGAGTGAGATGCCAGCTCCTTTCATTCAGTCAGTAGCTTCAATCATTTCTGGACGTTTTTCAATGGCAAAAATCAATGAATATTGTAAATGCACAAACAGTAATTTCTCCGCATTGCAAGGTGCAATTCTGAAATTTTTTGCTTTTTCCTGCTCCTCTTAGCATGACAAAGAAGATTCAAAGAGAGTAAGATGCCAGCTCCTTTCATTCAGTCAGTAGCTTCAATCATTTCTGGTATATGAATAACATGATGTTTTTCAATGGCAAAAATCAATGAATATTGTAAATGCACAAACAGTAATTTCTCCGCATTGCAAGGTGCAATTCTGAAATTTTTTGCTTTTTCCTGCTCCTCTTAGCATGATAAAGAAGATTCAAAGAGAGTGAGATGCCAGCTCCTTTCATTCAGTCAGTAGCTTCAATCATTTCTGGACGTTTTTCAATGGCAAAAATCAATGAATATTGTAAATGCACAAACAGTAATTTCTCCGCATTGCAAGGTGCAATTCTGAAATTTTTTGCTTTTTCCTGCTCCTCTTAGCATGATAAAGAAGATTCAAAGAGAGTGAGATGCCAGCTCCTTTCATTCAGTCAGTAGCTTCAATCATTTCTGGACGTTTTTCAATGGCAAAAATCAATGAATATTGTAAATGCACAAACAGTAATTTCTCCGCATTGCAAGGTGCAATTCTGAAATTTTTTGCTTTTTCCTGCTCCTCTTAGCATGATAAAGAAGATTCAAAGAGAGTGAGATGCCAGCTCCTTTCATTCAGTCAGTAGCTTCAAACATTTCTGGTATATGAATAATATGATGTTTTTCAATGGCAAAAATCAATGAATATTGTAAAAGCACAAACAGTAATTTCTCCGCATTGCAAGGTGCAATTCTGAAATTTTTTGCTTTTTCCTGCTCCTCTTAGCATGATAAAGAAGATTCAAAGAGAGTGAGATGCCAGCTCCTTTCATTCAGTCAGTAGCTTCAATCATTTCTGGACGTTTTTCAATGGCAAAAATCAATGAATATTGTAAATGCACAAACAGTAATTTCTCCGCATTGCAAGGTGCAATTCTGAAATTTTTTGCTTTTTCCTGCTCCTCTTAGCATGATAAAGAAGATTCAAAGAGAGTGAGATGCCAGCTCCTTTCATTCAGTCAGTAGCTTCAATCATTTCTGGTATATGAATAACATGATGTTTTTCAATGGCAAAAATCAATGAATATTGTAAATGCACAAACAGTAATTTCTCCGCATTGCAAGGTGAAATTCTGAAATTTTTTGCTTTTTCCTGCTCCTCTTAGCATGATAAAGAAGATTCAAAGAGAGTAAGATGCCAGCTCCTTTCATTCAGTCAGTAGCTTCAATCATTTCTGGACGTTTTTCAATGGCAAAAATCAATGAATATTGTAAATGCACAAACAGTAATTTCTCCGCATTGCAAGGTGCAATTCTGAAATTTTTTGCTTTTTCCTGCTCCTCTTAGCATGATAAACAAGATTCAAAGAGAGTGAGATGCCAGCTCCTTTCATTCAGTCAGTAGCTTCAATCATTTCTGGACGTTTTTCAATGGCAAAAATCAATGAATATTGTAAATGCACAAACAGTAATTTCTCCGCATTGCAAGGTGCAATTCTGAAATTTTTTGCTTTTTCCTGCTCCTCTTAGCATGATAAAGAAGATTCAAAGAGAGTGAGATGCCAGCTCCTTTCATTCAGTCAGTAGCTTCAAACATTTCTGGTATATGAATAACATGATGTTTTTCAATGGCAAAAATCAATGAATATTGTAAATGCACAAACAGTAATTTCTCCGCATTGCAAGGTGCAAGTCTGAAATTTTTTGCTTTTTCCTGCTCCTCTTAGCATGATAAAGAAGATTCAAAGAGAGTGAGATGCCAGCTACTTTCATTCAGTCAGTAGCTTCAATCATTTCTGGACGTTTTTCAATGGTAAAAATCAATGAATATTGTAAATGCACAAACAGTAATTTCTCCACATTGCAAGGTGCAATTCTGAAATTTTTTGCTTTTTCCTGCTCCTCTTAGCATGATAAAGAAGATTCAAAGAGAGTGAGATGCCAGCTCCTTTCATTCAGTCAGTAGCTTCAAACATTTCTGGTATATGAATAACATGATGTTTTTCAATGGCAAAAATCAATGAATATTGTAAATGCACAAACAGTAATTTCTCTGCATTGCAAGGTGCAATTCTGAAATTTTTTGCTTTTTCCTGCTCCTCTTAGCATGATAAAGAAGATTCAAAGAGAGTGAGATGCCAGCTACTTTCATTCAGTCAGTAGCTTCAATCATTTCTGGACGTTTTTCAATGGTAAAAATCAATGAATATTGTAAATGCACAAACAGTAATTTCTCCACATTGCAAGGTGCAATTCTGAAATTTTTTGCTTTTTCCTGCTCCTCTTAGCATGATAAAGAAGATTCAAAGAGAGTGAGATGCCAGCTCCTTTCATTCAGTCAGTAGCTTCAAACATTTCTGGTATATGAATAACATGATGTTTTTCAATGGCAAAAATCAATGAATATTGTAAATGCACAAACAGTAATTTCTCCGCATTGCAAAGTGCAATTCTGAAATTTTTTGCTTTTTCCTGCTCCTCTTAGCATGATAAAGAAGATTCAAAGAGAGTGAGATGCCAGCTCCTTTCATTCAGTCAGTAGCTTCAAACATTTCTGGTATATGAATAACATGATGTTTTTCAATGGCAAAAATCAATGAATATTGTAAATGCACAAACAGTAATTTCTCCGCATTGCAAGGTGCAATTCTGAAATTTTTTGCTTTTTCCTGCTCCTCTTAGCATGATAAAGAATATTCAAAGAGAGTGAGATGCCAGCTCCTTTCATTCAGTCAGTAGCTTCAATCATTTCTGGATGTTTTTCAATGGCAAAAATCAATGAATATTGTAAATGCACAAACTGTAATTTCTCCGCATTGCAAGGTGCAATTCTGAAATTTTTGGCTTTTTCCTGCTCCTCTTAGCATGATAAAGAAGATTCAAAGAGAGTGAGATGCCAGCTCCTTTCATTCAGTCAGTAGCTTCAATCATTTCTGGACGTTTTTCAATGGCAAAAATCAATGAATATTGTAAATGCACAAACAGTAATTTCTCCGCATTGCAAGGTGCAATTCTGAAATTTTTTGCTTTTTCCTGCTCCTCTTAGCATGATAAAGAAGATTCAAAGAGAGTGAGATGCCAGCTCCATTCATTCAGTCAGTACCTTCAATCATTTCTGGATGTTTTTCAATGGCAAAAATCAATGAATATTGTAAATGCACAAACAGTAATTTCTCCGCATTGCAAGGTGCAATTCTGAAATTTTTTGCTTTTTCCCGCTCCTCTTAGCATGATAAAGAAGATTCAAAGAGAGTGAGGTGCCAGCTCCTTTCATTCAGTCAGTAGCTTCAAACATTTCTGGTATATGAATAACATGTTTTTCAATGGCAAAAATCATTGAATATTGTAAATGCACAAACAGTAATTTCTCCGCATTGCAAGGTGAAATTCTGAAATTTTTTGATTTTTCCTGCTCCTCTTAGCATGATAAAGAAGATTCAAAGAGAGTGAGATGCCTGCTCCTTTCATTCAGTCAGTAGCTTCAATCATTTCTGGACGTTTTTCAATGGCAAAAATCAATGAATATTGTAAATGCACAAACAGTAATTTCTCCGCATTGCAAGGTGCAATTCTGAAATTTTTTGCTTTTTCCTGCTCCTCTTAGCATGATAAAGAAGATTCAAAGAGAGTGAGATGCCAGCTCCTTTCATTCAGTCAGTAGCTTCAATCATTTCTGGACGTTTTTCAATGGCAAAAATCAATGAATATTGTAAATGCACAAACAGTAATTTCTCCGCATTGCAAGGTGCAATTCTGAAATTTTTTGTTTTTTCCTGCTCCTCTTAGCATGATAAAGAAGATTCAAAGAGAATGAGATGCCAGCTCCTTTCATTCAGTCAGTAGCTTCAAACATTTCTGGTATATGAATAACATGATGTTTTTCAATGGCAAAAATCAATGAATATTGTAAATGCACAAACAGTAATTTCTCCGCATTGCAAGGTGCAAGTCTGAAATTTTTTGCTTTTTCCTGCTCCTCTTAGCATGATAAAGAAGATTCAAAGAGAGTGAGATGCCAGCTACTTTCATTCAGTCAGTAGCTTCAATCATTTCTGGACGTTTTTCAATGGTAAAAATCAATGAATATTGTAAATGCACAAACAGTAATTTCTCCACATTGCAAGGTGCAATTCTGAAATTTTTTGCTTTTTCCTGCTCCTCTTAGCATGATAAAGAAGATTCAAAGAGAGTGATATGCCAGCTCCTTTCATTCAGTCAGTAGCTTCAATCATTTCTGGACGTTTTTCAATGGCAAAAATCAATGAATATTGTAAATGCACAAACAGTAATTTCTCCGCATTGCAAGGTGCAATTCTGAAATTTTTTGCTTTTTCCTGCTCCTCTTAGCATGATAAAGAAGATTCAAAGAGAGTGAGATGTCAGCTCCTTTCATTCAGTCAGTAGCTTCAATCATTTCTGGACGTTTTTCAATGGCAAAAATCAATGAATATTGTAAATGCACAAACAGTAATTTCTCCGCATTGCAAGGTGCAATTCTGAAATTTTTTGCTTTTTCCTGCTCCTCTTAGCATGATAAAGAAGATTCAAAGAGAGTGAGATGTCAGCTCCTTTCATTCAGTCAGTAGCTTCAAACATTTCTGGTATATGAATAACATGATGTTTTTCAATGGCAAAAATCAATGAATTTTGTAAATGCACAAACAGTAATTTCTCCGCATTGCAAGGTGCAATTCTGAAATTTTTTGCTTTTTCCTGCTCCTCTTAGCATGATAAAGAAGATTCAAAGAGAGTGAGATGCCAGCTCCTTTCATTCAGTCAGTAGCTTCAATCATTTCTGGTATATGAATAACATGATGTTTTTCAATGGCAAAAATCAATGAATATTGTAAATGCACAAACAGTAATTTCTCCGCATTGCAAGGTGCAATTCTGAAATTTTTTGCTTTTTCCTGCTCCTCTTAGCATGATAAAGAAGATTCAAAGAGAGTGAGATGCCAGCTCCTTTCATTCAGTCAGTAGCTTCAATCATTTCTGGACGTTTTTCAATGGCAAAAATCAATGAATATTGTAAATGCACAAACAGTAATTTCTCCGCATTGCAAGGTGCAATTCTGAAATTTTTTGCTTTTTCCTGCTCCTCTTAGCATGATAAACAAGATTCAAAGAGAGTGAGATGCCAGCTCCTTTCATTCAGTCAGTAGCTTCAATCATTTCTGGACGTTTTTCAATGGCAAAAATCAATGAATATTGTAAATGCACAAACAGTAATTTCTCCGCATTGCAAGGTGCAATTCTGAAATTTTTTGCTTTTTCCTGCTCCTCTTAGCATGATAAAGAAGATTCAAAGAGAGTGAGATGCCAGCTCCTTTCATTCAGTCAGTAGCTTCAAACATTTCTGGTATATGAATAACATGATGTTTTTCAATGGCAAAAATCAATGAATATTGTAAATGCACAAACAGTAATTTCTCCGCATTGCAAGGTGCAAGTCTGAAATTTTTTGCTTTTTCCTGCTCCTCTTAGCATGATAAAGAAGATTCAAAGAGAGTGAGATGCCAGCTACTTTCATTCAGTCAGTAGCTTCAATCATTTCTGGACGTTTTTCAATGGTAAAAATCAATGAATATTGTAAATGCACAAACAGTAATTTCTCCACATTGCAAGGTGCAATTCTGAAATTTTTTGCTTTTTCCTGCTCCTCTTAGCATGATAAAGAAGATTCAAAGAGAGTGAGATGCCAGCTCCTTTCATTCAGTCAGTAGCTTCAAACATTTCTGGTATATGAATAACATGATGTTTTTCAATGGCAAAAATCAATGAATATTGTAAATGCACAAACAGTAATTTCTCTGCATTGCAAGGTGCAATTCTGAAATTTTTTGCTTTTTCCTGCTCCTCTTAGCATGATAAAGAAGATTCAAAGAGAGTGAGATGCCAGCTACTTTCATTCAGTCAGTAGCTTCAATCATTTCTGGACGTTTTTCAATGGTAAAAATCAATGAATATTGTAAATGCACAAACAGTAATTTCTCCACATTGCAAGGTGCAATTCTGAAATTTTTTGCTTTTTCCTGCTCCTCTTAGCATGATAAAGAAGATTCAAAGAGAGTGAGATGCCAGCTCCTTTCATTCAGTCAGTAGCTTCAAACATTTCTGGGTATATGAATAACATGATGTTTTTCAATGGCAAAAATCAATGAATATTGTAAATGCACAAACAGTAATTTCTCCGCATTGCAAAGTGCAATTCTGAAATTTTTTGCTTTTTCCTGCTCCTCTTAGCATGATAAAGAAGATTCAAAGAGAGTGAGATGCCAGCTCCTTTCATTCAGTCAGTAGCTTCAACATTTCTGGTATATGAATAACATGATGTTTTTCAATGGCAAAAATCAATGAATATTGTAAATGCACAAACAGTAATTTCTCCGCATTGCAAGGTGCAATTCTGAAATTTTTTGCTTTTTCCTGCTCCTCTTAGCATGATAAAGAATATTCAAAGAGAGTGAGATGCCAGCTCCTTTCATTCAGTCAGTAGCTTCAATCATTTCTGGATGTTTTTCAATGGCAAAAATCAATGAATATTGTAAATGCACAAACTGTAATTTCTCCGCATTGCAAGGTGCAATTCTGAAATTTTTGGCTTTTTCCTGCTCCTCTTAGCATGATAAAGAAGATTCAAAGAGAGTGAGATGCCAGCTCCTTTCATTCAGTCAGTAGCTTCAATCATTTCTGGACGTTTTTCAATGGCAAAAATCAATGAATATTGTAAATGCACAAACAGTAATTTCTCCGCATTGCAAGGTGCAATTCTGAAATTTTTTGCTTTTTCCTGCTCCTCTTAGCATGATAAAGAAGATTCAAAGAGAGTGAGATGCCAGCTCCTTTCATTCAGTCAGTACCTTCAATCATTTCTGGATGTTTTTCAATGGCAAAAATCAATGAATATTGTAAATGCACAAACAGTAATTTCTCCGCATTGCAAGGTGCAATTCTGAAATTTTTTGCTTTTTCCCGCTCCTCTTAGCATGATAAAGAAGATTCAAAGAGAGTGAGGTGCCAGCTCCTTTCATTCAGTCAGTAGCTTCAAACATTTCTGGTATATGAATAACATGTTTTTCAATGGCAAAAATCATTGAATATTGTAAATGCACAAACAGTAATTTCTCCGCATTGCAAGGTGAAATTCTGAAATTTTTTGATTTTTCCTGCTCCTCTTAGCATGATAAAGAAGATTCAAAGAGAGTGAGATGCCTGCTCCTTTCATTCAGTCAGTAGCTTCAATCATTTCTGGACGTTTTTCAATGGCAAAAATCAATGAATATTGTAAATGCACAAACAGTAATTTCTCCGCATTGCAAGGTGCAATTCTGAAATTTTTTGCTTTTTCCTGCTCCTCTTAGCATGATAAAGAAGATTCAAAGAGAGTGAGATGCCAGCTCCTTTCATTCAGTCAGTAGCTTCAATCATTTCTGGACGTTTTTCAATGGCAAAAATCAATGAATATTGTAAATGCACAAACAGTAATTTCTCCGCATTGCAAGGTGCAATTCTGAAATTTTTTGCTTTTTCCTGCTCCTCTTAGCATGATAAAGAAGATTCAAAGAGAGTGAGATGCCAGCTCCTTTCATTCAGTCAGTAGCTTCAAACATTTCTGGTATATGAATAACATGATGTTTTTCAATGGCAAAAATCAATGAATATTGTAAATGCACAAACAGTAATTTCTCCGCATTGCAAGGTGCAAGTCTGAAATTTTTTGCTTTTTCCTGCTCCTCTTAGCATGATAAAGAAGATTCAAAGAGAGTGAGATGCCAGCTACTTTCATTCAGTCAGTAGCTTCAATCATTTCTGGACGTTTTTCAATGGTAAAAATCAATGAATATTGTAAATGCACAAACAGTAATTTCTCCACATTGCAAGGTGCAATTCTGAAATTTTTTGCTTTTTCCTGCTCCTCTTAGCATGATAAAGAAGATTCAAAGAGAGTGATATGCCAGCTCCTTTCATTCAGTCAGTAGCTTCAATCATTTCTGGACGTTTTTCAATGGCAAAAATCAATGAATATTGTAAATGCACAAACAGTAATTTCTCCGCATTGCAAGGTGCAATTCTGAAATTTTTTGCTTTTTCCTGCTCCTCTTAGCATGATAAAGAAGATTCAAAGAGAGTGAGATGTCAGCTCCTTTCATTCAGTCAGTAGCTTCAATCATTTCTGGACGTTTTTCAATGGCAAAAATCAATGAATATTGTAAATGCACAAACAGTAATTTCTCCGCATTGCAAGGTGCAATTCTGAAATTTTTTGCTTTTTCCTGCTCCTCTTAGCATGATAAAGAAGATTCAAAGAGAGTGAGATGTCAGCTCCTTTCATTCAGTCAGTAGCTTCAAACATTTCTGGTATATGAATAACATGATGTTTTTCAATGGCAAAAATCAATGAATTTTGTAAATGCACAAACAGTAATTTCTCCGCATTGCAAGGTGCAATTCTGAAATTTTTTGCTTTTTCCTGCTCCTCTTAGCATGATAAAGAAGATTCAAAGAGAGTGAGATGCCAGCTCCTTTCATTCAGTCAGTAGCTTCAATCATTTCTGGTATATGAATAACATGATGTTTTTCAATGGCAAAAATCAATGAATATTGTAAATGCACAAACAGTAATTTCTCCGCATTGCAAGGTGCAATTCTGAAATTTTTTGCTTTTTCCTGCTCCTCTTAGCATGATAAAGAAGATTCAAAGAGAGTGAGATGCCAGCTCCTTTCATTCAGTCAGTAGCTTCAATCATTTCTGGACGTTTTTCAATGGCAAAAATCAATGAATATTGTAAATGCACAAACAGTAATTTCTCCGCATTGCAAGGTGCAATTCTGAAATTTTTTGCTTTTTCCTGCTCCTCTTAGCATGATAAACAAGATTCAAAGAGAGTGAGATGCCAGCTCCTTTCATTCAGTCAGTAGCTTCAATCATTTCTGGACGTTTTTCAATGGCAAAAATCAATGAATATTGTAAATGCACAAACAGTAATTTCTCCGCATTGCAAGGTGCAATTCTGAAATTTTTTGCTTTTTCCTGCTCCTCTTAGCATGATAAAGAAGATTCAAAGAGAGTGAGATGCCAGCTCCTTTCATTCAGTCAGTAGCTTCAAACATTTCTGGTATATGAATAACATGATGTTTTTCAATGGCAAAAATCAATGAATATTGTAAATGCACAAACAGTAATTTCTCTGCATTGCAAGGTGCAATTCTGAAATTTTTTGCTTTTTCCTGCTCCTCTTAGCATGATAAAGAAGATTCAAAGAGAGTGAGATGCCAGCTACTTTCATTCAGTCAGTAGCTTCAATCATTTCTGGACGTTTTTCAATGGTAAAAATCAATGAATATTGTAAATGCACAAACAGTAATTTCTCCACATTGCAAGGTGCAATTCTGAAATTTTTTGCTTTTTCCTGCTCCTCTTAGCATGATAAAGAAGATTCAAAGAGAGTGAGATGCCAGCTCCTTTCATTCAGTCAGTAGCTTCAAACATTTCTGGTATATGAATAACATGATGTTTTTCAATGGCAAAAATCAATGAATATTGTAAATGCACAAACAGTAATTGCTCCGCATTGCAAGGTGCAATTCTGAAATTTTTTGCTTTTTCCTGCTCCTCTTAGCATGATAAAGAAGATTCAAAGAGAGTGAGATGCCAGCTCCTTTCATTCAGTCAGTAGCTTCAAACATTTCTGGTATATGAATAACATGATGTTTTTCAATGGCAAAAATCAATGAATATTGTAAATGCACAAACAGTAATTTCTCCGCATTGCAATGTGCAATTCTGAAATTTTTTGCTTTTTCCTGCTCCTCTTAGCATGATAAAGAATATTCAAAGAGAGTGAGATGCCAGCTCATTTCATTCAGTCAGTAGCTTCAATCATTTCTGGATGTTTTTCAATGGCAAAAATCAATGAATATTGTAAATGCACAAACTGTAATTTCTCCGCATTGCAAGGTGCAATTCTGAAATTTTTGGCTTTTTCCTGCTCCTCTTAGCATGATAAAGAAGATTCAAAGAGAGTGAGATGCCAGCTCCTTTCATTCAGTCAGTAGCTTCAATCATTTCTGGACGTTTTTCAATGGCAAAAATCAATGAATATTGTAAATGCACAAACAGTAATTTCTCCGCATTGCAAGGTGCAATTCTGAAATTTTTTGCTTTTTCCTGCTCCTCTTAGCATGATAAAGAAGATTCAAAGAGAGTGAGATGCCAGCTCCTTTCATTCAGTCAGTACCTTCAATCATTTCTGGATGTTTTTCAATGGCAAAAATCAATGAATATTGTAAATGCACAAACAGTAATTTCTCCGCATTGCAAGGTGCAATTCTGAAATTTTTTGCTTTTTCCCGCTCCTCTTAGCATGATAAAGAAGATTCAAAGAGAGTGAGGTGCCAGCTCCTTTCATTCAGTCAGTAGCTTCAAACATTTCTGGTATATGAATAACATGTTTTTCAATGGCAAAAATCATTGAATATTGTAAATGCACAAACAGTAATTTCTCCGCATTGCAAGGTGCAATTCTGAAATTTTTTGATTTTTCCTGCTCCTCTTAGCATGATAAAGAAGATTCAAAGAGAGTGAGATGCCAGCTCCTTTCATTCAGTCAGTAGCTTCAATCATTTCTGGACGTTTTTCAATGGCAAAAATCAATGAATATTGTAAATGCACAAACAGTAATTTCTCCGCATTGCAAGGTGCAATTCTGAAATTTTTTGCTTTTTCCTGCTCCTCTTAGCATGATAAAGAAGATTCAAAGAGAGTGAGATGCCAGCTCCTTTCATTCAGTCAGTAGCTTCAATCATTTCTGGACGTTTTTCAATGGCAAAAATCAATGAATATTGTAAATGCACAAACAGTAATTTCTCCGCATTGCAAGGTGCAATTCTGAAATTTTTTGCTTTTTCCTGCTCCTCTTAGCATGATAAAGAAGATTCAAAGAGAGTGAGATGCCAGCTCCTTTCATTCAGTCAGTAGCTTCAAACATTTCTGGTATATGAATAACATGATGTTTTTCAATGGCAAAAATCAATGAATATTGTAAATGCACAAACAGTAATTTCTCCGCATTGCAAGGTGCAAGTCTGAAATTTTTTGCTTTTTCCTGCTCCTCTTAGCATGATAAAGAAGATTCAAAGAGAGTGAGATGCCAGCTACTTTCATTCAGTCAGTAGCTTCAATCATTTCTGGACGTTTTTCAATGGTAAAAATCAATGAATATTGTAAATGCACAAACAGTAATTTCTCCACATTGCAAGGTGCAATTCTGAAATTTTTTGCTTTTTCCTGCTCCTCTTAGCATGATAAAGAAGATTCAAAGAGAGTGAGATGCCAGCTCCTTTCATTCAGTCAGTAGCTTCAAACATTTCTGGTATATGAATAACATGATGTTTTTCAATGGCAAAAATCAATGAATATTGTAAATGCACAAACAGTAATTTCTCCGCATTGCAAGGTGCAATTCTGAAATTTTTTGCTTTTTCCTGCTCCTCTTAGCATGACAAAGAAGATTCAAAGAGAGTGAGATGCCAGCTCCTTTCATTCAGTCAGTAGCTTCAAACATTTCTGGTATATGAATAACATGATGTTTTTCAATGGCAAAAATCAATGAATATTGTAAATGCACAAAGAGTAATTTCTCCGCATTGCAAGGTGCAATTCTGAAATTTTTTGCTTTTTCCTGCTCCTCTTAGCATGATAAAGAAGATTCAAAGAGAGTGAGATGCCAGCTCCTTTCATTCAGTCAGTAGCTTCAATCATTTCTGGACGTTTTTCAATGGCAAAAATCAATGAATATTGTAAATGCACAAACAGTAATTTCTCCGCATTGCAAGGTGCAATTCTGAATTTTTTTGCTTTTTCCTGCTCCTCTTAGCATGATAAAGAAGATTCAAAGAGAGTGAGATGCCAGCTCCTTTCATTCAGTCAGTAGCTTCAATCATTTCTGGACGTTTTTCAATGGCAAAAATCAATGAATATTGTAAATGCACAAACAGTAATTTCTCCGCATTGCAAGGTGCAATTCTGAAATTTTTTGCTTTTTCCTGCTCCTCTTAGCATGATAAAGAAGATTCAAAGAGAGTGAGATGCCAGCTCCTTTCATTCAGTCAGTAGCTTCAATCATTTCTGGACGTTTTTCAATGGCAAAAATCAATGAATATTGTAAATGCACAAACAGTAATTTCTCCGCATTGCAAGGTGCAATTCTGAAATTTTTTGCTTTTTCCTGCTCCTCTTAGCATGACAAAGAAGATTCAAAGAGAGTAAGATGCCAGCTCCTTTCATTCAGTCAGTAGCTTCAATCATTTCTGGTATATGAATAACATGATGTTTTTCAATGGCAAAAATCAATGAATATTGTAAATGCACAAACAGTAATTTCTCCGCATTGCAAGGTGCAATTCTGAAATTTTTTGCTTTTTCCTGCTCCTCTTAGCATGATAAAGAAGATTCAAAGAGAGTGAGATGCCAGCTCCTTTCATTCAGTCAGTAGCTTCAATCATTTCTGGACGTTTTTCAATGGCAAAAATCAATGAATATTGTAAATGCACAAACAGTAATTTCTCCGCATTGCAAGGTGCAATTCTGAAATTTTTTGCTTTTTCCTGCTCCTCTTAGCATGATAAAGAAGATTCAAAGAGAGTGAGATGCCAGCTCCTTTCATTCAGTCAGTAGCTTCAATCATTTCTGGACGTTTTTCAATGGCAAAAATCAATGAATATTGTAAATGCACAAACAGTAATTTCTCCGCATTGCAAGGTGCAATTCTGAAATTTTTTGCTTTTTCCTGCTCCTCTTAGCATGATAAAGAAGATTCAAAGAGAGTGAGATGCCAGGTCCTTTCATTCAGTCAGTAGCTTCAAACATTTCTGGTATATGAATAATATGATGTTTTTCAATGGCAAAAATCAATGAATATTGTAAAAGCACAAACAGTAATTTCTCCGCATTGCAAGGTGCAATTCTGAAATTTTTTGCTTTTTCCTGCTCCTCTTAGCATGATAAAGAAGATTCAAAGAGAGTGAGATGCCAGCTCCTTTCATTCAGTCAGTAGCTTCAATCATTTCTGGACGTTTTTCAATGGCAAAAATCAATGAATATTGTAAATGCACAAACAGTAATTTCTCCGCATTGCAAGGTGCAATTCTGAAATTTTTTGCTTTTTCCTGCTCCTCTTAGCATGATAAAGAAGATTCAAAGAGAGTGAGATGCCAGCTCCTTTCATTCAGTCAGTAGCTTCAATCATTTCTGGTATATGAATAACATGATGTTTTTCAATGGCAAAAATCAATGAATATTGTAAATGCACAAACAGTAATTTCTCCGCATTGCAATTTGCAATTCTGAAATTTTTTGCTTTTTCCTGCTCCTCTTAGCATGATAAAGAAGATTCAAAGAGAGTGAGATGCCAGCTCCTTTCATTCAGTCAGTAGCTTCAATCATTTCTGGACGTTTTTCAATGGCAAAAATCAATGAATATTGTAAATGCACAAACAGTAATTTCTCCGCATTGCAAGGTGCAATTCTGAAATTTTTTGCTTTTTCCTGCTCCTCTTAGCATGATAAAGAAGATTCAAAGAGAGTGAGATGCCAGCTCCTTTCATTCAGTCAGTAGCTTCAATCATTTCTGGACGTTTTTCAATGGCAAAAATCAATGAATATTGTAAATGCACAAACAGTAATTTCTCCGCATTGCAAGGTGCAATTCTGAAATTTTTTGCTTTTTCCTGCTCCTCTTAGCATGACAAAGAAGATTCAAAGAGAGTAAGATGCCAGCTCCTTTCATTCAGTCAGTAGCTTCAATCATTTCTGGTATATGAATAACATGATGTTTTTCAATGGCAAAAATCAATGAATATTGTAAATGCACAAACAGTAATTTCTCCGCATTGCAAGGTGCAATTCTGAAATTTTTTGCTTTTTCCTGCTCCTCTTAGCATGATAAAGAAGATTCAAAGAGAGTGAGATGCCAGCTCCTTTCATTCAGTCAGTAGCTTCAATCATTTCTGGACGTTTTTCAATGGCAAAAATCAATGAATATTGTAAATGCACAAACAGTAATTTCTCCGCATTGCAAGGTGCAATTCTGAAATTTTTTGCTTTTTCCTGCTCCTCTTAGCATGATAAAGAAGATTCAAAGAGAGTGAGATGCCAGCTCCTTTCATTCAGTCAGTAGCTTCAATCATTTCTGGACGTTTTTCAATGGCAAAAATCAATGAATATTGTAAATGCACAAACAGTAATTTCTCCGCATTGCAAGGTGCAATTCTGAAATTTTTTGCTTTTTCCTGCTCCTCTTAGCATGATAAAGAAGATTCAAAGAGAGTGAGATGCCAGGTCCTTTCATTCAGTCAGTAGCTTCAAACATTTCTGGTATATGAATAATATGATGTTTTTCAATGGCAAAAATCAATGAATATTGTAAAAGCACAAACAGTAATTTCTCCGCATTGCAAGGTGCAATTCTGAAATTTTTTGCTTTTTCCTGCTCCTCTTAGCATGATAAAGAAGATTCAAAGAGAGTGAGATGCCAGCTCCTTTCATTCAGTCAGTAGCTTCAATCATTTCTGGACGTTTTTCAATGGCAAAAATCAATGAATATTGTAAATGCACAAACAGTAATTTCTCCGCATTGCAAGGTGCAATTCTGAAATTTTTTGCTTTTTCCTGCTCCTCTTAGCATGATAAAGAAGATTCAAAGAGAGTGAGATGCCAGCTCCTTTCATTCAGTCAGTAGCTTCAATCATTTCTGGTATATGAATAACATGATGTTTTTCAATGGCAAAAATCAATGAATATTGTAAATGCACAAACAGTAATTTCTCCGCATTGCAAGTTGCAATTCTGAAATTTTTTGCTTTTTCCTGCTCCTCTTAGCATGATAAAGAAGACTCAAAGAGAGTGAGATGCCAGCTCCTTTCATTCAGTCAGTAGCTTCAATCATTTCTGGACGTTTTTCAATGGCAAAAATCAATGAATATTGTAAATGCACAAACAGTAATTTCTCCGCATTGCAAGGTGCAATTCTGAAATTTTTTGCTTTTTCCTGCTCCTCTTAGCATGATAAAGAAGATTCAAAGAGAGTGAGATGCCAGCTCCTTTCATTCAGTCAGTAGCTTCAATCATTTCTGGACGTTTTTCAATGGCAAAAATCAATGAATATTGTAAATGCACAAACAGTAATTTCTCCGCATTGCAAGGTGCAATTCTGAAATTTTTTGCTTTTTCCTGCTCCTCTTAGCATGATAAAGAAGATTCAAAGAGAGTGAGATGCCAGCTCCTTTCATTCAGTCAGTAGCTTCAAACATTTCTGGTATATGAATAACATGATGTTTTTCAATGGCAAAAATCAATGAATATTGTAAATGCACAAACAGTAATTTCTCCGCATTGCAAGGTGCAATTCTGAAATTTTTTGCTTTTTCCTGCTCCTCTTAGCATGATAAAGAAGATTCAAAGAGAGTGAGATGCCAGCTGCTTTCATTCAGTCAGTAGCTTCAATCATTTCTGGTATATGAATAACATGATGTTTTTCAATGGCAAAAATCAATGAATATTGTAAATGCACAAACAGTAATTTCTCCACATTGTAAGGTGCAATTCTGAAATTTTTTGCTTTTTCCTGCTCCTCTTAGCATGATAAAGAAGATTCAAAGAGAGTGAGATGCCAGCTCCTTTCATTCAGTCAGTAGCTTCAATCATTTCTGGACGTTTTTCAATGGCAAAAATCAATGAATATTGTAAATGCACAAACAGTAATTTCTCCGCATTGCAAGGTGCAATTCTGAAATTTTTTGCTTTTTCCTGCTCCTCTTAGCATGATAAAGAAGATTCAAAGAGAGTGAGATGCCAGCTCCTTTCATTCAGTCAGTAGCTACAAACATTTCTGGTATATGAATAACATGATGTTTTTCAATGGCAAAAATCAATGAATATTGTAAATGCACAAACAGTAATTTCTCCGCATTGCAAGGTGCAATTCTGAAATTTTTTGCTTTTTCCTGCTCCTCTTAGCATGATAAAGAAGATTCAAAGAGAGTGAGATGCCAGCTCCTTTCATTCAGTCAGTAGCTTCAATCATTTCTGGACGTTTTTCAATGGCAAAAATCAATGAATATTGTAAATGCACAAACAGTAATTTCTCCGCATTGCAAGGTGCAATTCTGAATTTTTTTGCTTTTTCCTGCTCCTCTTAGCATGACAAAGAAGATTCAAAGAGAGTAAGATGCCAGCTCCTTTCATTCAGTCAGTAGCTTCAATCATTTCTGGTATATGAATAACATGATGTTTTTCAATGGCAAAAATCAATGAATATTGTAAATGCACAAACAGTAATTTCTCCGCATTGCAAGGTGCAATTCTGAAATTTTTTGCTTTTTCCTGCTCCTCTTAGCATGATAAAGAAGATTCAAAGAGAGTGAGATGCCAGCTCCTTTCATTCAGTCAGTAGCTTCAATCATTTCTGGACGTTTTTCAATGGCAAAAATCAATGAATATTGTAAATGCACAAACAGTAATTTCTCCGCATTGCAAGGTGCAATTCTGAAATTTTTTGCTTTTTCCTGCTCCTCTTAGCATGATAAAGAAGATTCAAAGAGAGTGAGATGCCAGCTCCTTTCATTCAGTCAGTAGCTTCAATCATTTCTGGACGTTTTTCAATGGCAAAAATCAATGAATATTGTAAATGCACAAACAGTAATTTCTCCGCATTGCAAGGTGCAATTCTGAAATTTTTTGCTTTTTCCTGCTCCTCTTAGCATGATAAAGAAGATTCAAAGAGAGTGAGATGCCAGGTCCTTTCATTCAGTCAGTAGCTTCAAACATTTCTGGTATATGAATAATATGATGTTTTTCAATGGCAAAAATCAATGAATATTGTAAAAGCACAAACAGTAATTTCTCCGCATTGCAAGGTGCAATTCTGAAATTTTTTGCTTTTTCCTGCTCCTCTTAGCATGATAAAGAAGATTCAAAGAGAGTGAGATGCCAGCTCCTTTCATTCAGTCAGTAGCTTCAATCATTTCTGGACGTTTTTCAATGGCAAAAATCAATGAATATTGTAAATGCACAAACAGTAATTTCTCCGCATTGCAAGGTGCAATTCTGAAATTTTTTGCTTTTTCCTGCTCCTCTTAGCATGATAAAGAAGATTCAAAGAGAGTGAGATGCCAGCTCCTTTCATTCAGTCAGTAGCTTCAATCATTTCTGGTATATGAATAACATGATGTTTTTCAATGGCAAAAATCAATGAATATTGTAAATGCACAAACAGTAATTTCTCCGCATTGCAAGTTGCAATTCTGAAATTTTTTGCTTTTTCCTGCTCCTCTTAGCATGATAAAGAAGATTCAAAGAGAGTGAGATGCCAGCTCCTTTCATTCAGTCAGTAGCTTCAATCATTTCTGGACGTTTTTCAATGGCAAAAATCAATGAATATTGTAAATGCACAAACAGTAATTTCTCCGCATTGCAAGGTGCAATTCTGAAATTTTTTGCTTTTTCCTGCTCCTCTTAGCATGATAAAGAAGATTCAAAGAGAGTAAGATGCCAGCTCCTTTCATTCAGTCAGTAGCTTCAATCATTTCTGAACGTTTTTCAATGGCAAAAATCAATGAATATTGTAAATGCACAAACAGTAATTTCTCCGCATTGCAAGGTGCAATTCTGAAATTTTTTGCTTTTTCCTGCTCCTCTTAGCATGACAAAGAAGATTCAAAGAGAGTAAGATGCCAGCTCCTTTCATTCAGTCAGTAGCTTCAATCATTTCTGGTATATGAATAACATGATGTTTTTCAATGGCAAAAATCAATGAATATTGTAAATGCACAAACAGTAATTTCTCCGCATTGCAAGGTGCAATTCTGAAATTTTTTGCTTTTTCCTGCTCCTCTTAGCATGATAAAGAAGATTCAAAGAGAGTGAGATGCCAGCTCCTTTCATTCAGTCAGTAGCTTCAATCATTTCTGGACGTTTTTCAATGGCAAAAATCAATGAATATTGTAAATGCACAAACAGTAATTTCTCCGCATTGCAAGGTGCAATTCTGAAATTTTTTGCTTTTTCCTGCTCCTCTTAGCATGATAAAGAAGATTCAAAGAGAGTGAGATGCCAGCTCCTTTCATTCAGTCAGTAGCTTCAATCATTTCTGGACGTTTTTCAATGGCAAAAATCAATGAATATTGTAAATGCACAAACAGTAATTTCTCCGCATTGCAAGGTGCAATTCTGAAATTTTTTGCTTTTTCCTGCTCCTCTTAGCATGATAAAGAAGATTCAAAGAGAGTGAGATGCCAGGTCCTTTCATTCAGTCAGTAGCTTCAAACATTTCTGGTATATGAATAATATGATGTTTTTCAATGGCAAAAATCAATGAATATTGTAAAAGCACAAACAGTAATTTCTCCGCATTGCAAGGTGCAATTCTGAAATTTTTTGCTTTTTCCTGCTCCTCTTAGCATGATAAAGAAGATTCAAAGAGAGTGAGATGCCAGCTCCTTTCATTCAGTCAGTAGCTTCAATCATTTCTGGACGTTTTTCAATGGCAAAAATCAATGAATATTGTAAATGCACAAACAGTAATTTCTCCGCATTGCAAGGTGCAATTCTGAAATTTTTTGCTTTTTCCTGCTCCTCTTAGCATGATAAAGAAGATTCAAAGAGAGTGAGATGCCAGCTCCTTTCATTCAGTCAGTAGCTTCAATCATTTCTGGTATATGAATAACATGATGTTTTTCAATGGCAAAAATCAATGAATATTGTAAATGCACAAACAGTAATTTCTCCGCATTGCAAGTTGCAATTCTGAAATTTTTTGCTTTTTCCTGCTCCT
Source organism: Phyllobates terribilis (assembly GCF_046119375.1). Lineage (NCBI taxonomy): Eukaryota > Metazoa > Chordata > Amphibia > Anura > Dendrobatidae > Phyllobates > Phyllobates terribilis. Next base: position 55,054 of record NW_027365466.1, read on the forward strand.
CTTAGCATGATAAAGAAGACTCAAAGAGAGTGAGATGCCAGCTCCTTTCATTCAGTCAGTAGCTTCAATCATTTCTGGACGTTTTTCAATGGCAAAAATCAATGAATATTGTAAATGCACAAACAGTAATTTCTCCGCATTGCAAGGTGCAATTCTGAAATTTTTTGCTTTTTCCTGCTCCTCTTAGCATGATAAAGAAGATTCAAAGAGAGTGAGATGCCAGCTCCTTTCATTCAGTCAGTAGCTTCAATCATTTCTGGACGTTTTTCAATGGCAAAAATCAATGAATATTGTAAATGCACAAACAGTAATTTCTCCGCATTGCAAGGTGCAATTCTGAAATTTTTTGCTTTTTCCTGCTCCTCTTAGCATGATAAAGAAGATTCAAAGAGAGTGAGATGCCAGCTCCTTTCATTCAGTCAGTAGCTTCAAACATTTCTGGTATATGAATAACATGATGTTTTTCAATGGCAAAAATCAATGAATATTGTAAATGCACAAACAGTAATTTCTCCGCATTGCAAGGTGCAATTCTGAAATTTTTTGCTTTTTCCTGCTCCTCTTAGCATGATAAAGAAGATTCAAAGAGAGTGAGATGCCAGCTGCTTTCATTCAGTCAGTAGCTTCAATCATTTCTGGTATATGAATAACATGATGTTTTTCAATGGCAAAAAACAATGAATATTGTAAATGCACAAACAGTAATTTCTCCACATTGTAAGGTGCAATTCTGAAATTTTTTGCTTTTTCCTGCTCCTCTTAGCATGATAAAGAAGATTCAAAGAGAGTGAGATGCCAGCTCCTTTCATTCAGTCAGTAGCTTCAATCATTTCTGGACGTTTTTCAATGGCAAAAATCAATGAATATTGTAAATGCACAAACAGTAATTTCTCCGCATTGCAAGGTGCAATTCTGAAATTTTTTGCTTTTTCCTGCTCCTCTTAGCATGATAAAGAAGATTCAAAGAGAGTGAGATGCCAGCTCCTTTCATTCAGTCAGTAGCTACAAACATTTCTGGTATATGAATAACATGATGTTTTTCAATGGCAAAAATCAATGAATATTGTAAATGCACAAACAGTAATTTCTCCGCATTGCAAGGTGCAATTCTGAAATTTTTTGCTTTTTCCTGCTCCTCTTAGCATGATAAAGAAGATTCAAAAAGAGTGAGATGCCAGCTCCTTTCATTCAGTCAGTAGCTTCAATCATTTCTGGACGTTTTTCAATGGCAAAAATCAATGAATATTGTAAATGCACAAACAGTAATTTCTCCGCATTGCAAGGTGCAATTCTGAAATTTTTTGCTTTTTCCTGCTCCTCTTAGCATGATAAAGAAGATTCAAAGAGAGTGAGATGCCAGCTCCTTTCATTCAGTCAGTAGCTTCAATCATTTCTGGACGTTTTTCAATGTCAAAAATCAATGAATATTGTAAATGCACAAACAGTAATTTCTCCGCATTGCAAGGTGCAATTCTGAAATTTTTTGCTTTTTCCTGCTCCTCTTAGCATGACAAAGAAGATTCAAAGAGAGTAAGATGCCAGCTCCTTTCATTCAGTCAGTAGCTTCAATCATTTCTGGTATATGAATAACATGATGTTTTTCAATGGCAAAAATCAATGAATATTGTAAATGCACAAACAGTAATTTCTCCGCATTGCAAGGTGCAATTCTGAAATTTTTTGCTTTTTCCTGCTCCTCTTAGCATGATAAAGAAGATTCAAAGAGAGTGAGATGCCAGCTCCTTTCATTCAGTCAGTAGCTTCAATCATTTCTGGACGTTTTTCAATGGCAAAAATCAATGAATATTGTAAATGCACAAACAGTAATTTCTCCGCATTGCAAGGTGCAATTCTGAAATTTTTTGCTTTTTCCTGCTCCTCTTAGCATGATAAAGAAGATTCAAAGAGAGTGAGATGCCAGCTCCTTTCATTCAGTCAGTAGCTTCAATCATTTCTGGACGTTTTTCAATGGCAAAAATCAATGAATATTGTAAATGCACAAACAGTAATTTCTCCGCATTGCAAGGTGCAATTCTATAATTTTTTGCTTTTTCCTGCTCCTCTTAGCATGATAAAGAAGATTCAAAGAGAGTGAGATGCCAGCTCCTTTCATTCAGTCAGTAGCTACAAACATTTCTGGTATATGAATAACATGATGTTTTTCAATGGCAAAAATCAATGAATATTGTAAATGCACAAACAGTAATTTCTCCGCATTGCAAGGTGCAATTCTGAAATTTTTTGCTTTTTCCTGCTCCTCTTAGCATGATAAAGAAGATTCAAAGAGAGTGAGATGCCAGCTCCTTTCATTCAGTCAGTAGCTTCAATCATTTCTGGACGTTTTTCAATGGCAAAAATCAATGAATATTGTAAATGCACAAACAGTAATTTCTCCGCATTGCAAGGTGCAATTCTGAAATTTTTTGCTTTTTCCTGCTCCTCTTAGCATGATAAAGAAGATTCAAAGAGAGTGAGATGCCAGCTCCTTTCATTCAGTCAGTAGCTTCAATCATTTCTGGACGTTTTTCAATGGCAAAAATCAATGAATATTGTAAATGCACAAACAGTAATTTCTCCGCATTGCAAGGTGCAATTCTGAAATTTTTTGCTTTTTCCTGCTCCTCTTAGCATGACAAAGAAGATTCAAAGAGAGTAAGATGCCAGCTCCTTTCATTCAGTCAGTAGCTTCAATCATTTCTGGTATATGAATAACATGATGTTTTTCAATGGCAAAAATCAATGAATATTGTAAATGCACAAACAGTAATTTCTCCGCATTGCAAGGTGCAATTCTGAAATTTTTTGCTTTTTCCTGCTCCTCTTAGCATGATAAAGAAGATTCAAAGAGAGTGAGATGCCAGCTCCTTTCATTCAGTCAGTAGCTTCAATCATTTCTGGACGTTTTTCAATGGCAAAAATCAATGAATATTGTAAATGCACAAACAGTAATTTCTCCGCATTGCAAGGTGCAATTCTGAAATTTTTTGCTTTTTCCTGCTCCTCTTAGCATGATAAAGAAGATTCAAAGAGAGTGAGATGCCAGCTCCTTTCATTCAGTCAGTAGCTTCAATCATTTCTGGACGTTTTTCAATGGCAAAAATCAATGAATATTGTAAATGCACAAACAGTAATTTCTCCGCATTGCAAGGTGCAATTCTGAAATTTTTTGCTTTTTCCTGCTCCTCTTAGCATGATAAAGAAGATTCAAAGAGAGTGAGATGCCAGCTCCTTTCATTCAGTCAGTAGCTTCAAACATTTCTGGTATATGAATAATATGATGTTTTTCAATGGCAAAAATCAATGAATATTGTAAAAGCACAAACAGTAATTTCTCCGCATTGCAAGGTGCAATTCTGAAATTTTTTGCTTTTTCCTGCTCCTCTTAGCATGATAAAGAAGATTCAAAGAGAGTGAGATGCCAGCTCCTTTCATTCAGTCAGTAGCTTCAATCATTTCTGGACGTTTTTCAATGGCAAAAATCAATGAATATTGTAAATGCACAAACAGTAATTTCTCCGCATTGCAAGGTGCAATTCTGAAATTTTTTGCTTTTTCCTGCTCCTCTTAGCATGATAAAGAAGATTCAAAGAGAGTGAGATGCCAGCTCCTTTCATTCAGTCAGTAGCTTCAATCATTTCTGGTATATGAATAACATGATGTTTTTCAATGGCAAAAATCAATGAATATTGTAAATGCACAAACAGTAATTTCTCCGCATTGCAAGTTGCAATTCTGAAATTTTTTGCTTTTTCCTGCTCCTCTTAGCATGATAAAGAAGATTCAAAGAGAGTGAGATGCCAGCTCCTTTCATTCAGTCAGTAGCTTCAATCATTTCTGGACGTTTTTCAATGGCAAAAATCAATGAATATTGTAAATGCACAAACAGTAATTTCTCCGCATTGCAAGGTGCAATTCTGAAATTTTTTGCTTTTTCCTGCTCCTCTTAGCATGATAAAGAAGATTCAAAGAGAGTGAGATGCCAGCTCCTTTCATTCAGTCAGTAGCTTCAATCATTTCTGGACGTTTTTCAATGGCAAAAATCAATGAATATTGTAAATGCACAAACAGTAATTTCTCCGCATTGCAAGGTGCAATTCTGAAATTTTTTGCTTTTTCCTGCTCCTCTTAGCATGATAAAGAAGATTCAAAGAGAGTGAGATGCCAGCTCCTTTCATTCAGTCAGTAGCTTCAAACATTTCTGGTATATGAATAACATGATGTTTTTCAATGGCAAAAATCAATGAATATTGTAAAAGCACAAACAGTAATTTCTCCGCATTGCAAGGTGCAATTCTGAAATTTTTTGCTTTTTCCTGCTCCTCTTAGCATGATAAAGAAGATTCAAAGAGAGTGAGATGCCAGCTCCTTTCATTCAGTCAGTAGCTTCAATCATTTCTGGACGTTTTTCAATGGCAAAAATCAATGAATATTGTAAATGCACAAACAGTAATTTCTCCGCATTGCAAGGTGCAATTCTGAAATTTTTTGCTTTTTCCTGCTCCTCTTAGCATGATAAAGAAGATTCAAAGAGAGTGAGATGCCAGCTCCTTTCATTCAGTCAGTAGCTTCAATCATTTCTGGACGTTTTTCAATGGCAAAAATCAATGAATATTGTAAATGCACAAACAGTAATTTCTCCGCATTGCAAGGTGCAATTCTATAATTTTTTGCTTTTTCCTGCTCCTCTTAGCATGATAAAGAAGATTCAAAGAGAGTGAGATGCCAGCTCCTTTCATTCAGTCAGTAGCTACAAACATTTCTGGTATATGAATAACATGATGTTTTTCAATGGCAAAAATCAATGAATATTGTAAATGCACAAACAGTAATTTCTCCGCATTGCAAGGTGCAATTCTGAAATTTTTTGCTTTTTCCTGCTCCTCTTAGCATGATAAAGAAGATTCAAAGAGAGTGAGATGCCAGCTCCTTTCATTCAGTCAGTAGCTTCAATCATTTCTGGACGTTTTTCAATGGCAAAAATCAATGAATATTGTAAATGCACAAACAGTAATTTCTCCGCATTGCAAGGTGCAATTCTGAAATTTTTTGCTTTTTCCTGCTCCTCTTAGCATGATAAAGAAGATTCAAAGAGAGTGAGATGCCAGCTCCTTTCATTCAGTCAGTAGCTTCAATCATTTCTGGACGTTTTTCAATGGCAAAAATCAATGAATATTGTAAATGCACAAACAGTAATTTCTCCGCATTGCAAGGTGCAATTCTGAAATTTTTTGCTTTTTCCTGCTCCTCTTAGCATGACAAAGAAGATTCAAAGAGAGTAAGATGCCAGCTCCTTTCATTCAGTCAGTAGCTTCAATCATTTCTGGTATATGAATAACATGATGTTTTTCAATGGCAAAAATCAATGAATATTGTAAATGCACAAACAGTAATTTCTCCGCATTGCAAGGTGCAATTCTGAAATTTTTTGCTTTTTCCTGCTCCTCTTAGCATGATAAAGAAGATTCAAAGAGAGTGAGATGCCAGCTCCTTTCATTCAGTCAGTAGCTTCAATCATTTCTGGACGTTTTTCAATGGCAAAAATCAATGAATATTGTAAATGCACAAACAGTAATTTCTCCGCATTGCAAGGTGCAATTCTGAAATTTTTTGCTTTTTCCTGCTCCTCTTAGCATGATAAAGAAGATTCAAAGAGAGTGAGATGCCAGCTCCTTTCATTCAGTCAGTAGCTTCAATCATTTCTGGACGTTTTTCAATGGCAAAAATCAATGAATATTGTAAATGCACAAACAGTAATTTCTCCGCATTGCAAGGTGCAATTCTGAAATTTTTTGCTTTTTCCTGCTCCTCTTAGCATGATAAAGAAGATTCAAAGAGAGTGAGATGCCAGCTCCTTTCATTCAGTCAGTAGCTTCAAACATTTCTGGTATATGAATAATATGATGTTTTTCAATGGCAAAAATCAATGAATATTGTAAAAGCACAAACAGTAATTTCTCCGCATTGCAAGGTGCAATTCTGAAATTTTTTGCTTTTTCCTGCTCCTCTTAGCATGATAAAGAAGATTCAAAGAGAGTGAGATGCCAGCTCCTTTCATTCAGTCAGTAGCTTCAATCATTTCTGGACGTTTTTCAATGGCAAAAATCAATGAATATTGTAAATGCACAAACAGTAATTTCTCCGCATTGCAAGGTGCAATTCTGAAATTTTTTGCTTTTTCCTGCTCCTCTTAGCATGATAAAGAAGATTCAAAGAGAGTGAGATGCCAGCTCCTTTCATTCAGTCAGTAGCTTCAATCATTTCTGGTATATGAATAACATGATGTTTTTCAATGGCAAAAATCAATGAATATTGTAAATGCACAAACAGTAATTTCTCCGCATTGCAAGTTGCAATTCTGAAATTTTTTGCTTTTTCCTGCTCCTCTTAGCATGATAAAGAAGATTCAAAGAGAGTGAGATGCCAGCTCCTTTCATTCAGTCAGTAGCTTCAATCATTTCTGGACGTTTTTCAATGGCAAAAATCAATGAATATTGTAAATGCACAAACAGTAATTTCTCCGCATTGCAAGGTGCAATTCTGAAATTTTTTGCTTTTTCCTGCTCCTCTTAGCATGATAAAGAAGATTCAAAGAGAGTGAGATGCCAGCTCCTTTCATTCAGTCAGTAGCTTCAATCATTTCTGGACGTTTTTCAATGGCACAAATCAATGAATATTGTAAATGCACAAACAGTAATTTCTCCGCATTGCAAGGTGCAATTCTGAAATTTTTTGCTTTTTCCTGCTCCTCTTAGCATGATAAAGAAGATTCAAAGAGAGTGAGATGCCAGCTCCTTTCATTCAGTCAGTAGCTTCAAACATTTCTGGTATATGAATAACATGATGTTTTTCAATGGCAAAAATCAATGAATATTGTAAAAGCACAAACAGTAATTTCTCCGCATTGCAAGGTGCAATTCTGAAATTTTTTGCTTTTTCCTGCTCCTCTTAGCATGATAAAGAAGATTCAAAGAGAGTGAGATGCCAGCTCCTTTCATTCAGTCAGTAGCTTCAATCATTTCTGGACGTTTTTCAATGGCAAAAATCAATGAATATTGTAAATGCACAAACAGTAATTTCTCCGCATTGCAAGGTGCAATTCTGAAATTTTTTGCTTTTTCCTGCTCCTCTTAGCATGATAAAGAAGATTCAAAGAGAGTGAGATGCCAGCTCCTTTCATTCAGTCAGTAGCTTCAATCATTTCTGGTATATGAATAACATGATGTTTTTCAATGGCAAAAATCAATGAATATTGTAAATGCACAAACAGTAATTTCTCCACATTGCAAGGTGCAATTCTGAAATTTTTTGCTTTTTCCTGCTCCTCTTAGCATGATAAAGAAGATTCAAAGAGAGTGAGATGACAGCTCCTTTCATTCAGTCAGTAGCTTCAATCATTTCTGGACGTTTTTCAATGGCAAAAATCAATGAATATTGTAAATGCACAAACAGTAATTTCTCCGCATTGCAAGGTGCAATTCTGAAATTTTTTGCTTTTTCCTGCTCCTCTTAGCATGATAAAGAAGATTCAAAGAGAGCGAGATGCCAGCTCCTTTCATTCAGTCAGTAGCTTCAATCATTTCTGGTATATGAATAACATGATGTTTTTCAATGGCAAAAATCAATGAATATTGTAAATGCACAAACAGTAATTTCTCCGCATTGCAAGGTGCAATTCTGAAATTTTTTGCTTTTTCCTGCTCCTCTTAGCATGATAAAGAAGATTCAAAGAGAGTGAGATGCCAGCTCCTTTCATTCAGTCAGTAGCTTCAATCATTTCTGGACGTTTTTCAATGGCAAAAATCAATGAATATTGTAAATGCACAAACAGTAATTTCTCCGCATTGCAAGGTGCAATTCTGAAATTTTTTGCTTTTTCCTGCTCCTCTTAGCATGATAAAGAAGATTCAAAGAGAGTGAGATGCCAGCTCCTTTCATTCAGTCAGTAGCTTCAAACATTTCTGGTATATGAATAACATGATGTTTTTCAATGGCAAAAATCAATGAATATTGTAAATGCACAAACAGTAATTTCTCCGCATTGCAAGGTGCAATTCTGAAATTTTTTGCTTTTTCCTGCTCCTCTTAGCATGATAAAGAAGATTCAAAGAGAGTGAGATGCCAGCTCCTTTCATTCAGTCAGTAGCTTCAAACATTTCTGGTATATGAATAACATGATGTTTTTCAATGGCAAAAATCAATGAATATTGTAAATGCACAAAGAGTAATTTCTCCGCATTGCAAGGTGCAATTCTGAAATTTTTTGCTTTTTCCTGCTCCTCTTAGCATGATAAAGAAGATTCAAAGAGAGTGAGATGCCAGCTCCTTTCATTCAGTCAGTAGCTTCAATCATTTCTGGACGTTTTTCAATGGCAAAAATCAATGAATATTGTAAATGCACAAACAGTAATTTCTCCGCATTGCAAGGTGCAATTCTGAAATTTTTTGCTTTTTCCTGCTCCTCTTAGCATGATAAAGAAGATTCAAAGAGAGTGAGATGCCAGCTCCTTTCATTCAGTCAGTAGCTTCAATCATTTCTGGACGTTTTTCAATGGCAAAAATCAATGAATATTGTAAATGCACAAACAGTAATTTCTCCGCATTGCAAGGTGCAATTCTGAAATTTTTTGCTTTTTCCTGCTCCTCTTAGCATGATAAAGAAGATTCAAAGAGAGTGAGATGCCAGCTCCTTTCATTCAGTCAGTAGCTACAAACATTTCTGGTATATGAATAACATGATGTTTTTCAATGGCAAAAATCAATGAATATTGTAAATGCACAAACAGTAATTTCTCCGCATTGCAAGGTGCAATTCTGAAATTTTTTGCTTTTTCCTGCTCCTCTTAGCATGATAAAGAAGATTCAAAGAGAGTGAGATGCCAGCTCCTTTCATTCAGTCAGTAGCTTCAATCATTTCTGGACGTTTTTCAATGGCAAAAATCAATGAATATTGTAAATGCACAAACAGTAATTTCTCCGCATTGCAAGGTGCAATTCTGAAATTTTTTGCTTTTTCCTGCTCGTCTTAGCATGATAAAGAAGATTCAAAGAGAGTGAGATGCCAGCTCCTTTCATTCAGTCAGTAGCTTCAATCATTTCTGGACGTTTTTCAATGGCAAAAATCAATGAATATTGTAAATGCACAAACAGTAATTTCTCCGCATTGCAAGGTGCAATTCTGAAATTTTTTGCTTTTTCCTGCTCCTCTTAGCATGACAAAGAAGATTCAAAGAGAGTAAGATGCCAGCTCCTTTCATTCAGTCAGTAGCTTCAATCATTTCTGGTATATGAATAACATGATGTTTTTCAATGGCAAAAATCAATGAATATTGTAAATGCACAAACAGTAATTTCTCCGCATTGCAAGGTGCAATTCTGAAATTTTTTGCTTTTTCCTGCTCCTCTTAGCATGATAAAGAAGATTCAAAGAGAGTGAGATGCCAGCTCCTTTCATTCAGTCAGTAGCTTCAATCATTTCTGGACGTTTTTCAATGGCAAAAATCAATGAATATTGTAAATGCACAAACAGTAATTTCTCCGCATTGCAAGGTGCAATTCTGAAATTTTTTGCTTTATCCTGCTCCTCTTAGCATGATAAAGAAGATTCAAAGAGAGTGAGATGCCAGCTCCTTTCATTCAGTCAGTAGCTTCAATCATTTCTGGACGTTTTTCAATGGCAAAAATCAATGAATATTGTAAATGCACAAACAGTAATTTCTCCGCATTGCAAGGTGCAATTCTGAAATTTTTTGCTTTTTCCTGCTCCTCTTAGCATGATAAAGAAGATTCAAAGAGAGTGAGATGCCAGCTCGTTTCATTCAGTCAGTAGCTACAAACATTTCTGGTATATGAATAACATGATGTTTTTCAATGGCAAAAATCAATGAATATTGTAAAAGCACAAACAGTAATTTCTCCGCATTGCAAGGTGCAATTCTGAAATTTTTTGCTTTTTCCTGCTCCTCTTAGCATGATAAAGAAGATTCAAAGAGAGTGAGATGCCAGCTCCTTTCATTCAGTCAGTAGCTTCAATCATTTCTGGACGTTTTTCAATGGCAAAAATCAATGAATATTGTAAATGCACAAACAGTAATTTCTCCGCATTGCAAGGTGCAATTCTGAAATTTTTTGCTTTTTCCTGCTCCTCTTAGCATGATAAAGAAGATTCAAAGAGAGTGAGATGCCAGCTCCTTTCATTCAGTCAGTAGCTTCAATCATTTCTGGTATATGAATAACATGATGTTTTTCAATGGCAAAAATCAATGAATATTGTAAATGCACAAACAGTAATTTCTCCGCATTGCAAGTTGCAATTCTGAAATTTTTTGCTTTTTCCTGCTCCTCTTAGCATGATAAAGAAGATTCAAAGAGAGTGAGATGCCAGCTCCTTTCATTCAGTCAGTAGCTTCAATCATTTCTGGACGTTTTTCAATGGCAAAAATCAATGAATATTGTAAATGCACAAACAGTAATTTCTCCGCATTGCAAGGTGCAATTCTGAAATTTTTTGCTTTTTCCTGCTCCTCTTAGCATGATAAAGAAGATTCAAAGAGAGTGAGATGCCAGCTCCTTTCATTCAGTCAGTAGCTTCAATCATTTCTGGACGTTTTTCAATGGCAAAAATCAATGAATATTGTAAATGCACAAACAGTAATTTCTCCGCATTGCAAGGTGCAATTCTGAAATTTTTTGCTTTTTCCTGCTCCTCTTAGCATGATAAAGAAGATTCAAAGAGAGTGAGATGCCAGCTCCTTTCATTCAGTCAGTAGCTTCAAACATTTCTGGTATATGAATAACATGATGTTTTTCAATGGCAAAAATCAATGAATATTGTAAAAGCACAAACAGTAATTTCTCCGCATTGCAAGGTGCAATTCTGAAATTTTTTGCTTTTTCCTGCTCCTCTTAGCATGATAAAGAAGATTCAAAGAGAGTGAGATGCCAGCTCCTTTCATTCAGTCAGTAGCTTCAATCATTTCTGGACGTTTTTCAATGGCAAAAATCAATGAATATTGTAAATGCACAAACAGTAATTTCTCCGCATTGCAAGGTGCAATTCTGAAATTTTTTGCTTTTTCCTGCTCCTCTTAGCATGATAAAGAAGATTCAAAGAGAGTGAGATGCCAGCTCCTTTCATTCAGTCAGTAGCTTCAATCATTTCTGGTATATGAATAACATGATGTTTTTCAATGGCAAAAATCAATGAATATTGTAAATGCACAAACAGTAATTTCTCCACATTGCAAGGTGCAATTCTGAAATTTTTTGCTTTTTCCTGCTCCTCTTAGCATGATAAAGAAGATTCAAAGAGAGTGAGATGCCAGCTCCTTTCATTCAGTCAGTAGCTTCAATCATTTCTGGACGTTTTTCAATGGCAAAAATCAATGAATATTGTAAATGCACAAACAGTAATTTCTCCGCATTGCAAGGTGCAATTCTGAAATTTTTTGCTTTTTCCTGCTCCTCTTAGCATGATAAAGAAGATTCAAAGAGAGCGAGATGCCAGCTCCTTTCATTCAGTCAGTAGCTTCAATCATTTCTGGTATATGAATAACATGATGTTTTTCAATGGCAAAAATCAATGAATATTGTAAATGCACAAACAGTAATTTCTCCGCATTGCAAGGTGCAATTCTGAAATTTTTTGCTTTTTCCTGCTCCTCTTAGCATGATAAAGAAGATTCAAAGAGAGTGAGATGCCAGCTCCTTTCATTCAGTCAGTAGCTTCAATCATTTCTGGACGTTTTTCAATGGCAAAAATCAATGAATATTGTAAATGCACAAACAGTAATTTCTCCGCATTGCAAGGTGCAATTCTGAAATTTTTTGCTTTTTCCTGCTCCTCTTAGCATGATAAAGAAGATTCAAAGAGAGTGAGATGCCAGCTCCTTTCATTCAGTCAGTAGCTTCAATCATTTCTGGACGTTTTTCAATGGCAAAAATCAATGAATATTGTAAATGCACAAACAGTAATTTCTCCGCATTGCAAGGTGCAATTCTGAAATTTTTTGCTTTTTCCTGCTCCTCTTAGCATGATAAAGAAGATTCAAAGAGAGTGAGATGCCAGCTCCTTTCATTCAGTCAGTAGCTTCAATCATTTCTGGTATATGAATAACATGATGTTTTTCAATGGCAAAAATCAATGAATATTGTAAATGCACAAACAGTAATTTCTCCGCATTGCAAGGTGCAATTCTGAAATTTTTTGCTTTTTCCTGCTCCTCTTAGCATGATAAAGAAGATTCAAAGAGAGTGAGATGCCAGCTCCTTTCATTCAGTCAGCAGCTTCAATCATTTCTGGACATTTTTCAATGGCAAAAATCAATGAATATTGTAAATGCACAAACAGTAATTTCTCCGCATTGCAAGGTGCAATTCTGAAATTTTTTGCTTTTTCCTGCTCCTCTTAGCATGATAAAGAAGATTCAAAGAGAGTGAGATGCCAGCTCCTTTCATTCAGTCAGTAGCTTCAAACATTTCTGGTATATGAATAACATGATGTTTTTCAATGGCAAAAATCAATGAATATTGTAAAAGCACAAACAGTAATTTCTCCGCATTGCAAAGTGCAATTCTGAAATTTTTTGCTTTTTCCTGCTCCTCTTAGCATGATAAAGAAGATTCAAAGAGAGTGAGATGCCAGCTCCTTTCATTCAGTCAGTAGCTTCAATCATTTCTGGACGTTTTTCAATGGCAAAAATCAATGAATATTGTAAATGCACAAACAGTAATTTCTCCGCATTGCAAGGTGCAATTCTGAAATTTTTTGCTTTTTCCTGCTCCTCTTAGCATGATAAAGAAGATTCAAAGAGAGTGAGATGCCAGCTCCTTTCATTCAGTCAGTAGCTTCAATCATTTCTGGTATATGAATAACATGATGTTTTTCAATGGCAAAAATCAATGAATATTGTAAATGCACAAACAGTAATTTCTCCGCATTGCAAGTTGCAATTCTGAAATTTTTTGCTTTTTCCTGCTCCTCTTAGCATGATAAAGAAGATTCAAAGAGAGTGAGATGCCAGCTCCTTTCATTCAGTCAGTAGCTTCAATTATTTCTGGACGTTTTTCAATGGCAAAAATCAATGAATATTGTAAATGCACAAACAGTAATTTCTCCGCATTGCAAAGTGCAATTCTGAAATTTTTTGCTTTTTCCTGCTCCTCTTAGCATGATAAAGAAGATTCAAAGAGAGTGAGATGCCAGCTCCTTTCATTCAGTCAGTAGCTTCAATCATTTCTGGATGTTTTTCAATGGCAAAAATCAATGAATATTGTAAATGCACAAACAGTAATTTCTCCGCATTGCAAGGTGCAATTCTGAAATTTCTTGCATTTTACTGCTCCTCAGCATGATAAAGAAGATTCAAAGAGAGTGAGATGCCAGCTCCTTTCATTCAGTCAGTAGCTTCAATCATTTCTGGACGTTTTTCAATGGCAAAAATCAATGAATATTGTAAATGCACAAACAGTAATTTCTCCGCATTGCAAGGTGCAATTCTGAAATTTTTTGCTTTTTCCTGCTCCTCTTAGCATGATAAAGAAGATTCAAAGAGAGTGAGATGCCAGCTCCTTTCATTCAGTCAGTAGCTTCAAACATTTTTGGTATATGAATAACATGATGTTTTTCAATGGCAAAAATCAATGAATATTGTAAATGCACAAACAGTAATTTCTCCGCATTGCAAGGTGCAATTCTGAAATTTTTTGCTTTTTCCTGCTCCTCTTAGCATGATAAAGAAGATTCAAAGAGAGTGAGATGCCAGCTCCTTTCATTCAGTCAGTAGCTTCAATCATTTCTATACGTTTTTCAATGGCAAAAATCAATGAATATTGTAAATGCACAAACAGTAATTTCTCCGCATTGCAAGGTGCAATTCTGAAATTTTTTGCTTTTTCCTGCTCCTCTTAGCATGATAAAGAAGATTCAAAGAGAGTGAGATGCCAGCTTCTTTCATTCAGTCAGTAGCTTCAAACATTTCTGGGATATGAATAACATGATGTTTTTCAATGGCAAAAATTAATGAATATTGTAAATGCACAAACAGTAATTTCTCCGCATTGCAAGGTGCAATTCTGAAATTTTTTGCTTTTTCCTGCTCCTCTTAGCATGATAAAGAAGATTCAAAGAGAGTGAGATGCCAGCTCCTTTCATTCAGTCAGTAGCTTCAATCATTTCTGGACGTTTTTCAATGGCAAAAATCAATGAATATTGTAAATGCACAAACAGTAATTTCTCCGCATTGCAAGGTGCAATTCTGAAATTTTTTGCTTTTTCCTGCTCCTCTTAGCATGATAAAGAAGATTCAAAGAGAGTGAGATGCCAGCTCCTTTCATTCAGTCAGTAGCTTCAATCATTTCTGGACGTTTTTCAATGGCAAAAATCAATGAATATTGTAAATGCACAAACAGTAATTTCTCCGCATTGCAAGGTGCAATTCTGAAATTTTTTGCTTTTTCCTGCTCCTCTTAGCATGATAAAGAAGATTCAAAGAGAGTGAGATGCCAGCTCCTTTCATTCAGTCAGTAGCTTCAATCATTTCTGGTATATGAATAACATGATGTTTTTCAATGGCAAAAATCAATGAATATTGTAAATGCACAAACAGTAATTTCTCCGCATTGCAAGTTGCAATTCTGAAATTTTTTGCTTTTTCCTGCTCCTCTTAGCATGATAAAGAAGATTCAAAGAGAGTGAGATGCCAGCTCCTTTCATTCAGTCAGTAGCTTCAATCATTTCTGGACGTTTTTCAATGGCAAAAATCAATGAATATTGTAAATGCACAAACAGTAATTTCTCCGCATTGCAAGGTGCAATTCTGAAATTTTTTGCTTTTTCCTGCTCCTCTTAGCATGATAAAGAAGATTCAAAGAGAGTGAGATGCCAGCTCCTTTCATTCAGTCAGTAGCTTCAATCATTTCTGGACGTTTTTCAATGGCAAAAATCAATGAATATTGTAAATGCACAAACAGTAATTTCTCCGCATTGCAAGGTGCAATTCTGAAATTTTTTGCTTTTTCCTGCTCCTCTTAGCATGATAAAGAAGATTCAAAGAGAGTGAGATGCCAGCTCCTTTCATTCAGTCAGTAGCTTCAAACATTTCTGGTATATGAATAACATGATGTTTTTCAATGGCAAAAATCAATGAATATTGTAAAAGCACAAACAGTAATTTCTCCGCATTGCAAGGTGCAATTCTGAAATTTTTTGCTTTTTCCTGCTCCTCTTAGCATGATAAAGAAGATTCAAAGAGAGTGAGATGCCAGCTCCTTTCATTCAGTCAGTAGCTTCAATCATTTCTGGACGTTTTTCAATGGCAAAAATCAATGAATATTGTAAATGCACAAACAGTAATTTCTCCGCATTGCAAGGTGCAATTCTGAAATTTTTTGCTTTTTCCTGCTCCTCTTAGCATGATAAAGAAGATTCAAAGAGAGTGAGATGCCAGCTCCTTTCATTCAGTCAGTAGCTTCAATCATTTCTGGTATATGAATAACATGATGTTTTTCAATGGCAAAAATCAATGAATATTGTAAATGCACAAACAGTAATTTCTCCACATTGCAAGGTGCAATTCTGAAATTTTTTGCTTTTTCCTGCTCCTCTTAGCATGATAAAGAAGATTCAAAGAGAGTGAGATGCCAGCTCCTTTCATTCAGTCAGTAGCTTCAATCATTTCTGGACGTTTTTCAATGGCAAAAATCAATGAATATTGTAAATGCACAAACAGTAATTTCTCCGCATTGCAAGGTGCAATTCTGAAATTTTTTGCTTTTTCCTGCTCCTCTTAGCATGATAAAGAAGATTCAAAGAGAGCGAGATGCCAGCTCCTTTCATTCAGTCAGTAGCTTCAATCATTTCTGGTATATGAATAACATGATGTTTTTCAATGGCAAAAATCAATGAATATTGTAAATGCACAAACAGTAATTTCTCCGCATTGCAAGGTGCAATTCTGAAATTTTTTGCTTTTTCCTGCTCCTCTTAGCATGATAAAGAAGATTCAAAGAGAGTGAGATGCCAGCTCCTTTCATTCAGTCAGTAGCTTCAATCATTTCTGGACGTTTTTCAATGGCAAAAATCAATGAATATTGTAAATGCACAAACAGTAATTTCTCCGCATTGCAAGGTGCAATTCTGAAATTTTTTGCTTTTTCCTGCTCCTCTTAGCATGATAAAGAAGATTCAAAGAGAGTGAGATGCCAGCTCCTTTCATTCAGTCAGTAGCTTCAATCATTTCTGGACGTTTTTCAATGGCAAAAATCAATGAATATTGTAAATGCACAAACAGTAATTTCTCCGCATTGCAAGGTGCAATTCTGAAATTTTTTGCTTTTTCCTGCTCCTCTTAGCATGATAAAGAAGATTCAAAGAGAGTGAGATGCCAGCTCCTTTCATTCAGTCAGTAGCTTCAATCATTTCTGGTATATGAATAACATGATGTTTTTCAATGGCAAAAATCAATGAATATTGTAAATGCACAAACAGTAATTTCTCCGCATTGCAAGGTGCAATTCTGAAATTTTTTGCTTTTTCCTGCTCCTCTTAGCATGATAAAGAAGATTCAAAGAGAGTGAGATGCCAGCTCCTTTCATTCAGTCAGTAGCTTCAATCATTTCTGGACGTTTTTCAATGGCAAAAATCAATGAATATTGTAAATGCACAAACAGTAATTTCTCCGCATTGCAAGGTGCAATTCTGAAATTTTTTGCTTTTTCCTGCTCCTCTTAGCATGATAAAGAAGATTCAAAGAGAGTGAGATGCCAGCTCCTTTCATTCAGTCAGTAGCTTCAAACATTTCTGGTATATGAATAACATGATGTTTTTCAATGGCAAAAATCAATGAATATTGTAAATGCACAAACAGTAATTTCTCCGCATTGCAAGGTGCAATTCTGAAATTTTTTGCTTTTTCCTGCTCCTCTTAGCATGATAAAGAAGATTCAAAGAGAGTGAGATGCCAGCTCCTTTCATTCAGTCAGTAGCTTCAATCATTTCTGGACGTTTTTCAATGGCAAAAATCAATGAATATTGTAAATGCACAAACAGTAATTTCTCCGCATTGCAAGGTGCAATTCTGAAATTTTTTGCTTTTTCCTGCTCCTCTTAGCATGATAAAGAAGATTCAAAGAGAGTGAGATGCCAGCTCCTTTCATTCAGTCAGTAGCTTCAATCATTTCTGGACGTTTTTCAATGGCAAAAATCAATGAATATTGTAAATGCACAAACAGTAATTTCTCCGCATTGCAAGGTGCAATTCTGAAATTTTTTGCTTTTTCCTGCTCCTCTTAGCATGATAAAGAAGATTCAAAGAGAGTGAGATGCCAGCTCCTTTCATTCAGTCAGTAGCTTCAATCATTTCTGGACGTTTTTCAATGGCAAAAATCAATGAATATTGTAAATGCACAAACAGTAATTTCTCCGCATTGCAAGGTGCAATTCTGAAATTTTTTGCTTTTTCCTGCTCCTCTTAGCATGATAAAGAAGATTCAAAGAGAGTGAGATGCCAGCTCCTTTCATTCAGTCAGTAGCTTCAAACATTTCTGGTAAATGAATAACATGATGTTTTTCAATGGCAAAAATCAATGAATATTGTAAAAGCACAAACAGTAATTTCTCCGCATTGCAAGGTGCAATTCTGAAATTATTTGCTTTTTCCTGCTCCTCTTAGCATGATAAAGAAGATTCAAAGAGAGTGAGATGCCAGCTCCTTTCATTCAGTCAGTAGCTTCAATCATTTCTGGACGTTTTTCAATGGCAAAAATCAATGAATATTGTAAATGCACAAACAGTAATTTCTCCGCATTGCAAGGTGCAATTCTGAAATTTTTTGCTTTTTCCTGCTCCTCTTAGCATGATAAAGAAGATTCAAAGAGAGTGAGATGCCAGCTCCTTTCATTCAGTCAGTAGCTTCAATCATTTCTGGTATATGAATAACATGATGTTTTTCAATGGCAAAAATCAATGAATATTGTAAATGCACAAACAGTAATTTCTCCACATTGCAAGGTGCAATTCTGAAATTTTTTGCTTTTTCCTGCTCCTCTTAGCATGATAAAGAAGATTCAAAGAGAGTGAGATGCCAGCTCCTTTCATTCAGTCAGTAGCTTCAATCATTTCTGGACGTTTTTCAATGGCAAAAATCAATGAATATTGTAAATGCACAAACAGTAATTTCTCCGCATTGCAAGGTGCAATTCTGAAATTTTTTGCTTTTTCCTGCTCCTCTTAGCATGATAAAGAAGATTCAAAGAGAGCGAGATGCCAGCTCCTTTCATTCAGTCAGTAGCTTCAATCATTTCTGGTATATGAATAACATGATGTTTTTCAATGGCAAAAATCAATGAATATTGTAAATGCACAAACAGTAATTTCTCCGCATTGCAAGGTGCAATTCTGAAATTTTTTGCTTTTTCCTGCTCCTATTAGCATGATAAAGAAGATTCAAAGAGAGTGAGATGCCAGCTCCTTTCATTCAGTCAGTAGCTTCAATCATTTCTGGACGTTTTTCAATGGCAAAAATCAATGAATATTGTAAATGCACAAACAGTAATTTCTCCGCATTGCAAGGTGCAATTCTGAAATTTTTTGCTTTTTCCTGCTCCTCTTAGCATGATAAAGAAGATTCAAAGAGAGTGAGATGCCAGCTCCTTTCATTCAGTCAGTAGCTTCAAACATTTCTGGTATATGAATAACATGATGTTTTTCAATGGCAAAAATCAATGAATATTGTAAATGCACAAACAGTAATTTCTCCGCATTGCAAGGTGCAATTCTGAAATTTTTTGCTTTTTCCTGCTCCTCTTAGCATGATAAAGAAGATTCAAAGAGAGTGAGATGCCAGCTCCTTTCATTCAGTCAGTAGCTTCAATCATTTCTGGACGTTTTTCAATGGCAAAAATCAATGAATATTGTAAATGCACAAACAGTAATTTCTCCGCATTGCAAGGTGCAATTCTGAAATTTTTTGCTTTTTCCTGCTCCTCTTAGCATGATAAAGAAGATTCAAAGAGAGTGAGATGCCAGCTCCTTTCATTCAGTCAGTAGCTTCAATCATTTCTGGACGTTTTTCAATGGCAAAAATCAATGAATATTGTAAATGCACAAACAGTAATTTTTCCGCATTGCAAGGTGCAATTCTGAAATTTTTTGCTTTTTCCTGCTCCTCTTAGCATGATAAAGAAGATTCAAAGAGAGTGAGATGCCAGCTCCTTTCATTCAGTCAGTAGCTTCAATCATTTCTGGTATATGAATAACATGATGTTTTTCAATGGCAAAAATCAATGAATATTGTAAATGCACAAACAGTAATTTCTCCGCATTGCAAGGTGCAATTCTGAAATTTTTTGCTTTTTCCTGCTCCTCTTAGCATGATAAAGAAGATTCAAAGAGAGTGAGATGCCAGCTCCTTTCATTCAGTCAGCAGCTTCAATCATTTCTGGACATTTTTCAATGGCAAAAATCAATGAATATTGTAAATGCACAAACAGTAATTTCTCCGCATTGCAAGGTGCAATTCTGAAATTTTTTGCTTTTTCCTGCTCCTCTTAGCATGATAAAGAAGATTCAAAGAGAGTGAGATGCCAGCTCCTTTCATTCAGTCAGTAGCTTCAAACATTTCTGGTATATGAATAACATGATGTTTTTCAATGGCAAAAATCAATGAATATTGTAAAAGCACAAACAGTAATTTCTCCGCATTGCAAGGTGCAATTCTGAAATTTTTTGCTTTTTCCTGCTCCTCTTAGCATGATAAAGAAGATTCAAAGAGAGTGAGATGCCAGCTCCTTTCATTCAGTCAGTAGCTTCAATCATTTCTGGACGTTTTTCAATGGCAAAAATCAATGAATATTGTAAATGCACAAACAGTAATTTCTCCGCATTGCAAGGTGCAATTCTGAAATTTTTTGCTTTTTCCTGCTCCTCTTAGCATGATAAAGAAGATTCAAAGAGAGTGAGATGCCAGCTCCTTTCATTCAGTCAGTAGCTTCAATCATTTCTGGTATATGAATAACATGATGTTTTTCAATGGCAAAAATCAATGAATATTGTAAATGCACAAACAGTAATTTTTCCGCATTGCAAGTTGCAATTCTGAAATTTTTTGCTTTTTCCTGCTCCTCTTAGCATGATAAAGAAGATTCAAAGAGAGTGAGATGCCAGCTCCTTTCATTCAGTCAGTAGCTTCAATTATTTCTGGACGTTTTTCAATGGCAAAAATCAATGAATATTGTAAATGCACAAACAGTAATTTCTCCGCATTGCAAGGTGCAATTCTGAAATTTTTTGCTTTTTCCTGCTCCTCTTAGCATGATAAAGAAGATTCAAAGAGAGTGAGATGCCAGCTCCTTTCATTCAGTCAGTTGCTTCAATCATTTCTGGACGTTTTTCAATGGCAAAAATCAATGAATATTGTAAATGCACAAACAGTAATTTCTCCGCATTGCAAGGTGCAATTCTGAAATTTTTTGCTTTTTCCTGCTCCTCTTAGCATGATAAAGAAGATTCAAAGAGAGTGAGATGCCAGCTCCTTTCATTCAGTCAGTAGCTTCAATCATTTCTGGACGTTTTTCAATGGCAAAAATCAATGAATATTGTAAATGCACAAACAGTAATTTCTCCGCATTGCAAGGTGCAATTCTGAAATTTTTTGCTTTTTCCTGCTCCTCTTTGCATGATAAAGAAGATTCAAAGAGAGTGAGATGCCAGCTCCTTTCATTCAGTCAGTAGCTTCAATCATTTCTGGTATATGAATAACATGATGTTTTTCAATGGCAAAAATCAATGAATATTGTAAATGCACAAACAGTAATTTCTCCGCATTGCAAGGTGCAATTCTGAAATTTTTGGCTTTTTCCTGCTCCTCTTAGCATGATAAAGAAGATTCAAAGAGAGTGAGATGCCAGCTCCTTTCATTCAGTCAGTAGCTTCAATCATTTCTGGATGTTTTTCAATGGCAAAAATCAATGAATATTGTAAATGCACAAACAGTAATTTCTCCGCATTGCAAGGTGCAATTCTGAAATTTCTTGCATTTTCCTGCTCCTCTTAGCATGATAAAGAAGATTCAAAGAGAGTGAGATGCCAGCTCCTTTCATTCAGTCAGTAGCTTCAATCATTTCTGGACGTTTTTCAATGGCAAAAATCAATGAATATTGTAAATGCACAAACAGTAATTTCTCCGCATTGCAAGGTGCAATTCTGAAATTTTTTGCTTTTTCCTGCTCCTCTTAGCATGATAAAGAAGATTCAAAGAGAGTGAGATGCCAGCTCCTTTCATTCAGTCAGTAGCTTCAAACATTTCTGGTATATGAATAACATGATGTTTTTCAATGGCAAAAATCAATGAATATTGTAAATGCACAAACAGTAATTTCTCCGCATTGCAAGGTGCAATTCTGAAATTTTTTGCTTTTTCCTGCTCCTCTTAGCATGATAAAGAAGATTCAAAGAGAGTGAGATGCCAGCTCCTTTCATTCAGTCAGTAGCTTCAATCATTTCTGGACGTTTTTCAATGGCAAAAATCAATGAATATTGTAAATGCACAAACAGTAATTTCTCCGCATTGCAAGGTGCAATTCTGAAATTTTTTGCTTTTTCCTGCTCCTCTTAGCATGATAAAGAAGATTCAAAGAGAGTGAGATGCCAGCTTCTTTCATTCAGTCAGTAGCTTCAAACATTTCTGGGATATGAATAACATGATGTTTTTCAATGGCAAAAATTAATGAATATTGTAAATGCACAAACAGTAATTTCTCCGCATTGCAAGGTGCAATTCTGAAATTTTTTGCTTTTTCCTGCTCCTCTTAGCATGATAAAGAAGATTCAAAGAGAGTGAGATGCCAGCTCCTTTCATTCAGTCAGTAGCTTCAATCATTTCTGGACGTTTTTCAATGGCAAAAATCAATGAATATTGTAAATGCACAAACAGTAATTTCTCCGCATTGCAAGGTGCAATTCTGAAATTTTTTGCTTTTTCCTGCTCCTCTTAGCATGATAAAGAAGATTCAAAGAGAGTGAGATGCCAGCTCCTTTCATTCAGTCAGTAGCTTCAATCATTTCTGGACGTTTTTCAATGGCAAAAATCAATGAATATTGTAAATGCACAAACAGTAATTTCTCCGCATTGCAAGGTGCAATTCTGAAATAAATTTTTTGCTTTTTCCTGCTCCTCTTAGCATGATAAAGAAGATTCAAAGAGAGTGAGATGCCAGCTCCTTTCATTCAGTCAGTAGCTTCAATCATTTCTGGTATATGAATAACATGATGTTTTTCAATGGCAAAAATCAATGAATATTGTAAATGCACAAACAGTAATTTCTCCGCATTGCAAGTTGCAATTCTGAAATTTTTTGCTTTTTCCTGCTCCTCTTAGCATGATAAAGAAGATTCAAAGAGAGTGAGATGCCAGCTCCTTTCATTCAGTCAGTAGCTTCAATCATTTCTGGACGTTTTTCAATGGCAAAAATCAATGAATATTGTAAATGCACAAACAGTAATTTCTCCGCATTGCAAGGTGCAATTCTGAAATTTTTTGCTTTTTCCTGCTCCTCTTAGCATGATAAAGAAGATTCAAAGAGAGTGAGATGCCAGCTCCTTTCATTCAGTCAGTAGCTTCAATCATTTCTGGACGTTTTTCAATGGCAAAAATCAATGAATATTGTAAATGCACAAACAGTAATTTCTCCGCATTGCAAGGTGCAATTCTGAAATTTTTTGCTTTTTCCTGCTCCTCTTAGCATGATAAAGAAGATTCAAAGAGAGTGAGATGCCAGCTCCTTTCATTCAGTCAGTAGCTTCAAACATTTCTGGTATATGAATAACATGATGTTTTTCAATGGCAAAAATCAATGAATATTGTAAAAGCACAAACAGTAATTTCTCCGCATTGCAAGGTGCAATTCTGAAATTTTTTGCTTTTTCCTGCTCCTCTTAGCATGATAAAGAAGATTCAAAGAGAGTGAGATGCCAGCTCCTTTCATTCAGTCAGTAGCTTCAATCATTTCTGGACGTTTTTCAATGGCAAAAATCAATGAATATTGTAAATGCACAAACAGTAATTTCTCCGCATTGCAAGGTGCAATTCTGAAATTTTTTGCTTTTTCCTGCTCCTCTTAGCATGATAAAGAAGATTCAAAGAGAGTGAGATGCCAGCTCCTTTCATTCAGTCAGTAGCTTCAATCATTTCTGGTATATGAATAACATGATGTTTTTCAATGGCAAAAATCAATGAATATTGTAAATGCACAAACAGTAATTTCTCCACATTGCAAGGTGCAATTCTGAAATTTTTTGCTTTTTCCTGCTCCTCTTAGCATGATAAAGAAGATTCAAAGAGAGTGAGATGCCAGCTCCTTTCATTCAGTCAGTAGCTTCAATCTCTTCTGGACGTTTTTCAATGGCAAAAATCAATGAATATTGTAAATGCACAAACAGTAATTTCTCCGCATTGCAAGGTGCAATTCTGAAATTTTTTGCTTTTTCCTGCTCCTCTTAGCATGATAAAGAAGATTCAAAGAGAGCGAGATGCCAGCTCCTTTCATTCAGTCAGTAGCTTCAATCATTTCTGGTATATGAATAACGATGTTTTTCAATGGCAAAAATCAATGAATATTGTAAATGCACAAACAGTAATTTCTCCGCATTGCAAGGTGCAATTCTGAAATTTTTTGCTTTTTCCTGCTCCTCTTAGCATGATAAAGAAGATTCAAAGAGAGTGAGATGCCAGCTCCTTTCATTCAGTCAGTAGCTTCAATCATTTCTGGACGTTTTTCAATGGCAAAAATCAATGAATATTGTAAATGCACAAACAGTAATTTCTCCGCATTGCAAGGTGCAATTCTGAAATTTTTTGCTTTTTCCTGCTCCTCTTAGCATGATAAAGAAGATTCAAAGAGAGTGAGATGCCAGCTCCTTTCATTCAGTCAGTAGCTTCAAACATTTCTGGTATATGAATAACATGATGTTTTTCAATGGCAAAAATCAATGAATATTGTAAATGCACAAACAGTAATTTCTCCGCATTGCAAGGTGCAATTCTGAAATTTTTTGCTTTTTCCTGCTCCTCTTAGCATGATAAAGAAGATTCAAAGAGAGTGAGATGCCAGCTCCTTTCATTCAGTCAGTAGCTTCAATCATTTCTGGACGTTTTTCAATGGCAAAAATCAATGAATATTGTAAATGCACAAACAGTAATTTCTCCGCATTGCAAGGTGCAATTCTGAAATTTTTTGCTTTTTCCTGCTCCTCTTAGCATGATAAAGAAGATTCAAAGAGAGTGAGATGCCAGCTCCTTTCATTCAGTCAGTAGCTTCAATCATTTCTGGACGTTTTTCAATGGCAAAAATCAATGAATATTGTAAATGCACAAACAGTAATTTCTCCGCATTGCAAGGTGCAATTCTGAAATTTTTTGCTTTTTCCTGCTCCTCTTAGCATGATAAAGAAGATTCAAAGAGAGTGAGATGCCAGCTCCTTTCATTCAGTCAGTAGCTTCAATCATTTCTGGTATATGAATAACATGATGTTTTTCAATGGCAAAAATCAATGAATATTGTAAATGCACAAACAGTAATTTCTCCGCATTGCAAGGTGCAATTCTGAAATTTTTTGCTTTTTCCTGCTCCTCTTAGCATGATAAAGAAGATTCAAAGAGAGTGAGATGCCAGCTCCTTTCATTCAGTCAGCAGCTTCAATCATTTCTGGACATTTTTCCATGGCAAAAATCAATGAATATTGTAAATGCACAAACAGTAATTTCTCCGCATTGCAAGGTGCAATTCTGAAATGTTTTGCTTTTTCCTGCTCCTCTTAGCATGATAAAGAAGATTCAAAGAGAGTGAGATGCCAGCTCCTTTCATTCAGTCAGTAGCTTCAAACATTTCTGGTATATGAATAACATGATGTGTTTCAATGGCAAAAATCAATGAATATTGTAAAAGCACAAACAGTAATTTCTCCGCATTGCAAGGTGCAATTCTGAAATTTTTTGCTTTTTCCTGCTCCTCTTAGCATGATAAAGAAGATTCAAAGAGAGTGAGATGCCAGCTCCTTTCATTCAGTCAGTAGCTTCAATCATTTCTGGACGTTTTTCAATGGCAAAAATCAATGAATATTGTAAATGCACAAACAGTAATTTCTCCGCATTGCAAGGTGCCATTCTGAAATTTTTTGCTTTTTCCTGCTCCTCTTAGCATGATAAAGAAGATTCAAAGAGAGTGAGATTCCAGCTCCTTTCATTCAGTCAGTAGCTTCAATCATTTCTGGTATATGAATAACATGATGTTTTTCAATGGCAAAAATCAATGAATATTGTAAATGCACAAACAGTAATTTCTCCGCATTGCAAGTTGCAATTCTGAAATTTTTTGCTTTTTCCTGCTCCTCTTAGCATGATAAAGAAGATTCAAAGAGAGTGAGATGCCAGCTCCTTTCATTCAGTCAGTAGCTTCAATTATTTCTGGACGTTTTTCAATGGCAAAAATCAATGAATATTGTAAATGCACAAACAGTAATTTCTCCGCATTGCAAGGTGCAATTCTGAAATTTTTTGCTTTTTCCTGCTCCTCTTAGCATGATAAAGAAGATTCAAAGAGAGTGAGATGCCAGCTCCTTTCATTCAGTCAGTTGCTTCAATCATTTCTGGACGTTTTTCAATGGCAAAAATCAGTGAATATTGTAAATGCACAAACAGTAATTTCTCCGCATTGCAAGGTGCAATTCTGAAATTTTTTGCTTTTTCCTGCTCCTCTTAGCATGATAAAGAAGATTCAAAGAGAGTGAGATGCCAGCTCCTTTCATTCAGTCAGTAGCTTCAATCATTTCTGGACGTTTTTCAATGGCAAAAATCAATGAATATTGTAAATGCACAAACAGTAATTTCTCCGCATTGCAAGGTGCAATTCTGAAATTTTTTGCTTTTTCCTGCTCCTCTTTGCATGATAAAGAAGATTCAAAGAGAGTGAGATGCCAGCTCCTTTCATTCAGTCAGTAGCTTCAATCATTTCTGGTATATGAATAACATGATGTTTTTCAATGGCAAAAATCAATGAATATTGTAAATGCACAAACAGTAATTTCTCCGCATTGCAAGGTGCAATTCTGAAATTTTTGGCTTTTTCCTGCTCCTCTTAGCATGATAAAGAAGATTCAAAGAGAGTGAGATGCCAGCTCCTTTCATTCAGTCAGTAGCTTCAATCATTTCTGGATGTTTTTCAATGGCAAAAATCAATGAATATTGTAAATGCACAAACAGTAATTTCTCCGCATTGCAAGGTGCAATTCTGAAATTTCTTGCATTTTCCTGCTCCTCTTAGCATGATAAAGAAGATTCAAAGAGAGTGAGATGCCAGCTCCTTTCATTCAGTCAGTAGCTTCAATCATTTCTGGACGTTTTTCAATGGCAAAAATCAATGAATATTGTAAATGCACAAACAGTAATTTCTCCGCATTGCAAGGTGCAATTCTGAAATTTTTTGCTTTTTCCTGCTCCTCTTAGCATGATAAAGAAGATTCAAAGAGAGTGCGATGCCAGCTCCTTTCATTCAGTCAGTAGCTTCAAACATTTCTGGTATATGAATAACATGATGTTTTTCAATGGCAAAAATCAATGAATATTGTAAATGCACAAACAGTAATTTCTCCGCATTGCAAGGTGCAATTCTGAAATTTTTTGCTTTTTCCTGCTCCTCTTAGCATGATAAAGAAGATTCAAAGAGAGTGAGATGCCAGCTCCTTTCATTCAGTCAGTAGCTTCAATCATTTCTGGTATATGAATAACATGATGTTTTTCAATGGCAAAAATCAATGAATATTGTAAATGCACAAACAGTAATTTCTCCGCATTGCAAGTTGCAATTCTGAAATTTTTTGCTTTTTCCTGCTCCTCTTAGCATGATAAAGAAGATTCAAAGAGAGTGAGATGCCAGCTCCTTTCATTCAGTCAGTAGCTTCAATCATTTCTGGACGTTTTTCAATGGCAAAAATCAATGAATATTGTAAATGCACAAACAGTAATTTCTCCGCATTGCAAGGTGCAATTCTGAAATTTTTTGCTTTTTCCTGCTCCTCTTAGCATGATAAAGAAGATTCAAAGAGAGTGAGATGCCAGCTCCTTTCATTCAGTCAGTAGCTTCAATCATTTCTGGACGTTTTTCAATGGCAAAAATCAATGAATATTGTAAATGCACAAACAGTAATTTCTCCGCATTGCAAGGTGCAATTCTGAAATTTTTTGCTTTTTCCTGCTCCTCTTAGCATGATAAAGAAGATTCAAAGAGAGTGAGATGCCAGCTCCTTTCATTCAGTCAGTAGCTTCAATCATTTCTGGTATATGAATAACATGATGTTTTTCAATGGCAAAAATCAATGAATATTGTAAATGCACAAACAGTAATTTCTCCACATTGCAAGGTGCAATTCTGAAATTTTTTGCTTTTTCCTGCTCCTCTTAGCATGATAAAGAAGATTCAAAGAGAGTGAGATGCCAGCTCCTTTCATTCAGTCAGTAGCTTCAATCATTTCTGGACGTTTTTCAATGGCAAAAATCAATGAATATTGTAAATGCACAAACAGTAATTTCTCCGCATTGCAAGGTGCAATTCTGAAATTTTTTGCTTTTTCCTGCTCCTCTTAGCATGATAAAGAAGATTCAAAGAGAGCGAGATGCCAGCTCCTTTCATTCAGTCAGTAGCTTCAATCATTTCTGGTATATGAATAACATGATGTTTTTCAATGGCAAAAATCAATGAATATTGTAAATGCACAAACAGTAATTTCTCCGCATTGCAAGGTGCAATTCTGAAATTTTTTGCTTTTTCCTGCTCCTCTTAGCATGATAAAGAAGATTCAAAGAGAGTGAGATGCCAGCTCCTTTCATTCAG
The DNA here is from genome assembly GCF_046119375.1 of Phyllobates terribilis. NCBI lineage: Eukaryota > Metazoa > Chordata > Amphibia > Anura > Dendrobatidae > Phyllobates > Phyllobates terribilis. Next base: position 82,930 of record NW_027365466.1, read on the forward strand.
TCAGTAGCTTCAATCATTTCTGGACGTTTTTCAATGGCAAAAATCAATGAATATTGTAAATGCACAAACAGTAATTTCTCCGCATTGCAAGGTGCAATTCTGAAATTTTTTGCTTTTTCCTGCTCCTCTTAGCATGATAAAGAAGATTCAAAGAGAGTGAGATGCCAGCTCCTTTCATTCAGTCAGTAGCTTCAAACATTTCTGGTATATGAATAACATGATGTTTTTCAATGGCAAAAATCAATGAATATTGTAAATGCACAAACAGTAATTTCTCCGCATTGCAAGTTGCAATTCTGAAATTTTTTGCTTTTTCCTGCTCCTCTTAGCATGATAAAGAAGATTCAAAGAGAGTGAGATGCCAGCTCCTTTCATTCAGTCAGTAGCTTCAATTATTTCTGGACGTTTTTCAATGGCAAAAATCAATGAATATTGTAAATGCACAAACAGTAATTTCTCCGCATTGCAAGGTGCAATTCTGAAATTTTTTGCTTTTTCCTGCTCCTCTTAGCATGATAAAGAAGATTCAAAGAGAGTGAGATGCCAGCTCCTTTCATTCAGTCAGTTGCTTCAATCATTTCTGGACGTTTTTCAATGGCAAAAATCAGTGAATATTGTAAATGCACAAACAGTAATTTCTCCGCATTGCAAGGTGCAATTCTGAAATTTTTTGCTTTTTCCTGCTCCTCTTAGCATGATAAAGAAGATTCAAAGAGAGTGAGATGCCAGCTGCTTTCATTCAGTCAGTAGCTTCAATCATTTCTGGACGTTTTTCAATGGCAAAAATCAATGAATATTGTAAATGCACAAACAGTAATTTCTCCGCATTGCAAGGTGCAATTCTGAAATTTTTTGCTTTTTCCTGCTCCTCTTAGCATGATAAAGAAGATTCAAAGAGAGTGAGATGCCAGCTCCTTTCATTCAGTCAGTAGCTTCAATCATTTCTGGTATATGAATAACATGATGTTTTTCAATGGCAAAAATCAATTAATATTGTAAATGCACAAACAGTAATTTCTCCGCATTGCAAGGTGCAATTCTGAAATTTTTGGCTTTTTCCTGCTCCTCTTAGCATGATAAAGAAGATTCAAAGAGAGTGAGATGCCAGCTCCTTTCATTCAGTCAGTAGCTTCAATCATTTCTGGATGTTTTTCAATGGCAAAAATCAATGAATATTGTAAATGCACAAACAGTAATTTCTCCGCATTGCAAGGTGCAATTCTGAAATTTCTTGCATTTTCCTGCTCCTCTTAGCATGATAAAGAAGATTCAAAGAGAGTGAGATGCCAGCTCCTTTCATTCAGTCAGTAGCTTCAATCATTTCTGGACGTTTTTCAATGGCAAAAATCAATGAATATTGTAAATGCACAAACAGTAATTTCTCCGCATTGCAAGGTGCAATTCTGAAATTTTTTGCTTTTTCCTGCTCCTCTTAGCATGATAAAGAAGATTCAAAGAGAGTGCGATGCCAGCTCCTTTCATTCAGTCAGTAGCTTCAAACATTTCTGGTATATGAATAACATGATGTTTTTCAATGGCAAAAATCAATGAATATTGTAAATGCACAAACAGTAATTTCTCCGCATTGCAAGGTGCAATTCTGAAATTTTTTGCTTTTTCCTGCTCCTCTTAGCATGATAAAGAAGATTCAAAGAGAGTGAGATGCCAGCTCCTTTCATTCAGTCAGTAGCTTCAATCATTTCTGGTATATGAATAACATGATGTTTTTCAATGGCAAAAATCAATGAATATTGTAAATGCACAAACAGTAATTTCTCCGCATTGCAAGTTGCAATTCTGAAATTTTTTGCTTTTTCCTGCTCCTCTTAGCATGATAAAGAAGATTCAAAGAGAGTGAGATGCCAGCTCCTTTCATTCAGTCAGTAGCTTCAATCATTTCTGGACGTTTTTCAATGGCAAAAATCAATGAATATTGTAAATGCACAAACAGTAATTTCTCCGCATTGCAAGGTGCAATTCTGAAATTTTTTGCTTTTTCCTGCTCCTCTTAGCATGATAAAGAAGATTCAAAGAGAGTGAGATGCCAGCTCCTTTCATTCAGTCAGTAGCTTCAATCATTTCTGGACGTTTTTCAATGGCAAAAATCAATGAATATTGTAAATGCACAAACAGTAATTTCTCCGCATTGCAAGGTGCAATTCTGAAATTTTTTGCTTTTTCCTGCTCCTCTTAGCATGATAAAGAAGATTCAAAGAGAGTGAGATGCCAGCTCCTTTCATTCAGTCAGTAGCTTCAATCATTTCTGGTATATGAATAACATGATGTTTTTCAATGGCAAAAATCAATGAATATTGTAAATGCACAAACAGTAATTTCTCCACATTGCAAGGTGCAATTCTGAAATTTTTTGCTTTTTCCTGCTCCTCTTAGCATGATAAAGAAGATTCAAAGAGAGTGAGATGCCAGCTCCTTTCATTCAGTCAGTAGCTTCAATCATTTCTGGACGTTTTTCAATGGCAAAAATCAATGAATATTGTAAATGCACAAACAGTAATTTCTCCGCATTGCAAGGTGCAATTCTGAAATTTTTTGCTTTTTCCTGCTCCTCTTAGCATGATAAAGAAGATTCAAAGAGAGTGAGATGCCAGCTCCTTTCATTCAGTCAGTAGCTTCAATCATTTCTGGACGTTTTTCAATGGCAAAAATCAATGAATATTGTAAATGCACAAACAGTAATTTCTCCGCATTGCAAGGTGCAATTCTGAAATTTTTTGCTTTTTCCTGCTCCTCTTAGCATGATAAAGAAGATTCAAAGAGAGTGAGATGCCAGCTCCTTTCATTCAGTCAGTAGCTTCAATCATTTCTGGTATATGAATAACATGATGTTTTTCAATGGCAAAAATCAATGAATATTGTAAATGCACAAACAGTAATTTCTCCGCATTGCAAGGTGCAATTCTGAAATTTTTTGCTTTTTCCTGCTCCTCTTAGCATGATAAAGAAGATTCAAAGAGAGTGAGATGCCAGCTCCTTTCATTCAGTCAGCAGCTTCAATCATTTCTGGACATTTTTCCATGGCAAAAATCAATGAATATTGTAAATGCACAAACAGTAATTTCTCCGCATTGCAAGGTGCAATTCTGAAATGTTTTGCTTTTTCCTGCTCCTCTTAGCATGATAAAGAAGATTCAAAGAGAGTGAGATGCCAGCTCCTTTCATTCAGTCAGTAGCTTCAAACATTTCTGGTATATGAATAACATGATGTGTTTCAATGGCAAAAATCAATGAATATTGTAAAAGCACAAAGAGTAATTTCTCCGCATTGCAAGGTGCAATTCTGAAATTTTTTGCTTTTTCCTGCTCCTCTTAGCATGATAAAGAAGATTCAAAGAGAGTGAGATGCCAGCTCCTTTCATTCAGTCAGTAGCTTCAATCATTTCTGGACGTTTTTCAATGGCAAAAATCAATGAATATTGTAAATGCACAAACAGTAATTTCTCCGCATTGCAAGGTGCCATTCTGAAATTTTTTGCTTTTTCCTGCTCCTCTTAGCATGATAAAGAAGATTCAAAGAGAGTGAGATTCCAGCTCCTTTCATTCAGTCAGTAGCTTCAATCATTTCTGGTATATGAATAACATGATGTTTTTCAATGGCAAAAATCAATGAATATTGTAAATGCACAAACAGTAATTTCTCCGCATTGCAAGTTGCAATTCTGAAATTTTTTGCTTTTTCCTGCTCCTCTTAGCATGATAAAGAAGATTCAAAGAGAGTGAGATGCCAGCTCCTTTCATTCAGTCAGTAGCTTCAATTATTTCTGGACGTTTTTCAATGGCAAAAATCAATGAATATTGTAAATGCACAAACAGTAATTTCTCCGCATTGCAAGGTGCAATTCTGAAATTTTTTGCTTTTTCCTGCTCCTCTTAGCATGATAAAGAAGATTCAAAGAGAGTGAGATGCCAGCTCCTTTCATTCAGTCAGTTGCTTCAATCATTTCTGGACGTTTTTCAATGGCAAAAATCAGTGAATATTGTAAATGCACAAACAGTAATTTCTCCGCATTGCAAGGTGCAATTCTGAAATTTTTTGCTTTTTCCTGCTCCTCTTAGCATGATAAAGAAGATTCAAAGAGAGTGAGATGCCAGCTCCTTTCATTCAGTCAGTAGCTTCAATCATTTCTGGACGTTTTTCAATGGCAAAAATCAATGAATATTGTAAATGCACAAACAGTAATTTCTCCGCATTGCAAGGTGCAATTCTGAAATTTTTTGCTTTTTCCTGCTCCTCTTTGCATGATAAAGAAGATTCAAAGAGAGTGAGATGCCAGCTCCTTTCATTCAGTCAGTAGCTTCAATCATTTCTGGTATATGAATAACATGATGTTTTTCAATGGCAAAAATCAATGAATATTGTAAATGCACAAACAGTAATTTCTCCGCATTGCAAGGTGCAATTCTGAAATTTTTGGCTTTTTCCTGCTCCTCTTAGCATGATAAAGAAGATTCAAAGAGAGTGAGATGCCAGCTCCTTTCATTCAGTCAGTAGCTTCAATCATTTCTGGATGTTTTTCAATGGCAAAAATCAATGAATATTGTAAATGCACAAACAGTAATTTCTCCGCATTGCAAGGTGCAATTCTGAAATTTCTTGCATTTTCCTGCTCCTCTTAGCATGATAAAGAAGATTCAAAGAGAGTGAGATGCCAGCTCCTTTCATTCAGTCAGCAGCTTCAATCATTTCTGGACGTTTTTCAATGGCAAAAATCAATGAATATTGTAAATGCACAAACAGTAATTTCTCCGCATTGCAAGGTGCAATTCTGAAATTTTTTGCTTTTTCCTGCTCCTCTTAGCATGATAAAGAAGATTCAAAGAGAGTGCGATGCCAGCTCCTTTCATTCAGTCAGTAGCTTCAAACATTTCTGGTATATGAATAACATGATGTTTTTCAATGGCAAAAATCAATGAATATTGTAAATGCACAAACAGTAATTTCTCCGCATTGCAAGGTGCAATTCTGAAATTTTTTGCTTTTTCCTGCTCCTCTTAGCATGATAAAGAAGATTCAAAGAGAGTGAGATGCCAGCTCCTTTCATTCAGTCAGTAGCTTCAATCATTTCTGGTATATGAATAACATGATGTTTTTCAATGGCAAAAATCAATGAATATTGTAAATGCACAAACAGTAATTTCTCCGCATTGCAAGTTGCAATTCTGAAATTTTTTGCTTTTTCCTGCTCCTCTTAGCATGATAAAGAAGATTCAAAGAGAGTGAGATGCCAGCTCCTTTCATTCAGTCAGTAGCTTCAATCATTTCTGGACGTTTTTCAATGGCAAAAATCAATGAATATTGTAAATGCACAAACAGTAATTTCTCCGCATTGCAAGGTGCGATTCTGAAATTTTTTGCTTTTTCCTGCTCCTCTTAGCATGATAAAGAAGATTCAAAGAGAGTGAGATGCCAGCTCCTTTCATTCAGTCAGTAGCTTAAATCATTTCTGGACGTTTTTCAATGGCAAAAATCAATGAATATTGTAAATGCACAAACAGTAATTTCTCCGCATTGCAAGGTGCAATTCTGAAATTTTTTGCTTTTTCCTGCTCCTCTTAGCATGATAAAGAAGATTCAAAGAGAGTGAGATGCCAGCTCCTTTCATTCAGTCAGTAGCTTCAATCATTTCTGGTATATGAATAACATGATGTTTTTCAATGGCAAAAATCAATGAATATTGTAAATGCACAAACAGTAATTTCTCCACATTGCAAGGTGCAATTCTGAAATTTTTTGCTTTTTCCTGCTCCTCTTAGCATGATAAAGAAGATTCAAAGAGAGTGAGATGCCAGCTCCTTTCATTCAGTCAGTAGCTTCAATCATTTCTGGACGTTTTTCAATGGCAAAAATCAATGAATATTGTAAATGCACAAACAGTAATTTCTCCGCATTGCAAGGTGCAATTCTGAAATTTTTTGCTTTTTCCTGCTCCTCTTAGCATGATAAAGAAGATTCAAAGAGAGTGAGATGCCAGCTCCTTTCATTCAGTCAGTAGCTTCAATCATTTCTGGACGTTTTTCAATGGCAAAAATCAATGAATATTGTAAATGCACAAACAGTAATTTCTCCGCATTGCAAGGTGCAATTCTGAAATTTTTTGCTTTTTCCTGCTCCTCTTAGCATGATAAAGAAGATTCAAAGAGAGTGAGATGCCAGCTCCTTTCATTCAGTCAGTAGCTTCAATCATTTCTGGTATATGAATAACATGATGTTTTTCAATGGCAAAAATCAATGAATATTGTAAATGCACAAACAGTAATTTCTCCGCATTGCAAGGTGCAATTCTGAAATTTTTTGCTTTTTCCTGCTCCTCTTAGCATGATAAAGAAGATTCAAAGAGAGTGAGATGCCAGCTCCTTTCATTCAGTCAGCAGCTTCAATCATTTCTGGACATTTTTCCATGGCAAAAATCAATGAATATTGTAAATGCACAAACAGTAATTTCTCCGCATTGCAAGGTGCAATTCTGAAATGTTTTGCTTTTTCCTGCTCCTCTTAGCATGATAAAGAAGATTCAAAGAGAGTGAGATGCCAGCTCCTTTCATTCAGTCAGTAGCTTCAAACATTTCTGGTATATGAATAACATGATGTGTTTCAATGGCAAAAATCAATGAATATTGTAAAAGCACAAAGAGTAATTTCTCCGCATTGCAAGGTGCAATTCTGAAATTTTTTGCTTTTTCCTGCTCCTCTTAGCATGATAAAGAAGATTCAAAGAGAGTGAGATGCCAGCTCCTTTCATTCAGTCAGTAGCTTCAATCATTTCTGGACGTTTTTCAATGGCAAAAATCAATGAATATTGTAAATGCACAAACAGTAATTTCTCCGCATTGCAAGGTGCCATTCTGAAATTTTTTGCTTTTTCCTGCTCCTCTTAGCATGATAAAGAAGATTCAAAGAGAGTGAGATTCCAGCTCCTTTCATTCAGTCAGTAGCTTCAATCATTTCTGGTATATGAATAACATGATGTTTTTCAATGGCAAAAATCAATGAATATTGTAAATGCACAAACAGTAATTTCTCCGCATTGCAAGTTGCAATTCTGAAATTTTTTGCTTTTTCCTGCTCCTCTTAGCATGATAAAGAAGATTCAAAGAGAGTGAGATGCCAGCTCCTTTCATTCAGTCAGTTGCTTCAATCATTTCTGGACGTTTTTCAATGGCAAAAATCAGTGAATATTGTAAATGCACAAACAGTAATTTCTCCGCATTGCAAGGTGCAATTCTGAAATTTTTTGCTTTTTCCTGCTCCTCTTAGCATGATAAAGAAGATTCAAAGAGAGTGAGATGCCAGCTCCTTTCATTCAGTCAGTAGCTTCAATCATTTCTGGACGTTTTTCAATGGCAAAAATCAATGAATATTGTAAATGCACAAACAGTAATTTCTCCGCATTGCAAGGTGCAATTCTGAAATTTTTTGCTTTTTCCTGCTCCTCTTTGCATGATAAAGAAGATTCAAAGAGAGTGAGATGCCAGCTCCTTTCATTCAGTCAGTAGCTTCAATCATTTCTGGTATATGAATAACATGATGTTTTTCAATGGCAAAAATCAATGAATATTGTAAATGCACAAACAGTAATTTCTCCGCATTGCAAGGTGCAATTCTGAAATTTTTGGCTTTTTCCTGCTCCTCTTAGCATGATAAAGAAGATTCAAAGAGAGTGAGATGCCAGCTCCTTTCATTCAGTCAGTAGCTTCAATCATTTCTGGATGTTTTTCAATGGCAAAAATCAATGAATATTGTAAATGCACAAACAGTAATTTCTCCGCATTGCAAGGTGCAATTCTGAAATTTCTTGCATTTTCCTGCTCCTCTTAGCATGATAAAGAAGATTCAAAGAGAGTGAGATGCCAGCTCCTTTCATTCAGTCAGCAGCTTCAATCATTTCTGGACGTTTTTCAATGGCAAAAATCAATGAATATTGTAAATGCACAAACAGTAATTTCTCCGCATTGCAAGGTGCAATTCTGAAATTTTTTGCTTTTTCCTGCTCCTCTTAGCATGATAAAGAAGATTCAAAGAGAGTGCGATGCCAGCTCCTTTCATTCAGTCAGTAGCTTCAAACATTTCTGGTATATGAATAACATGATGTTTTTCAATGGCAAAAATCAATGAATATTGTAAATGCACAAACAGTAATTTCTCCGCATTGCAAGGTGCAATTCTGAAATTTTTTGCTTTTTCCTGCTCCTCTTAGCATGATAAAGAAGATTCAAAGAGAGTGAGATGCCAGCTCCTTTCATTCAGTCAGTAGCTTCAATCATTTCTGGTATATGAATAACATGATGTTTTTCAATGGCAAAAATCAATGAATATTGTAAATGCACAAACAGTAATTTCTCCGCATTGCAAGTTGCAATTCTGAAATTTTTTGCTTTTTCCTGCTCCTCTTAGCATGATAAAGAAGATTCAAAGAGAGTGAGATGCCAGCTCCTTTCATTCAGTCAGTAGCTTCAATCATTTCTGGACGTTTTTCAATGGCAAAAATCAATGAATATTGTAAATGCACAAACAGTAATTTCTCCGCATTGCAAGGTGCGATTCTGAAATTTTTTGCTTTTTCCTGCTCCTCTTAGCATGATAAAGAAGATTCAAAGAGAGTGAGATGCCAGCTCCTTTCATTCAGTCAGCAGCTTCAATCATTTCTGGACATTTTTCCATGGCAAAAATCAATGAATATTGTAAATGCACAAACAGTAATTTCTCCGCATTGCAAGGTGCAATTCTGAAATGTTTTGCTTTTTCCTGCTCCTCTTAGCATGATAAAGAAGATTCAAAGAGAGTGAGATGCCAGCTCCTTTCATTCAGTCAGTAGCTTCAAACATTTCTGGTATATGAATAACATGATGTGTTTCAATGGCAAAAATCAATGAATATTGTAAAAGCACAAAGAGTAATTTCTCCGCATTGCAAGGTGCAATTCTGAAATTTTTTGCTTTTTCCTGCTCCTCTTAGCATGATAAAGAAGATTCAAAGAGAGTGAGATGCCAGCTCCTTTCATTCAGTCAGTAGCTTCAATCATTTCTGGACGTTTTTCAATGGCAAAAATCAATGAATATTGTAAATGCACAAACAGTAATTTCTCCGCATTGCAAGGTGCCATTCTGAAATTTTTTGCTTTTTCCTGCTCCTCTTAGCATGATAAAGAAGATTCAAAGAGAGTGAGATTCCAGCTCCTTTCATTCAGTCAGTAGCTTCAATCATTTCTGGTATATGAATAACATGATGTTTTTCAATGGCAAAAATCAATGAATATTGTAAATGCACAAACAGTAATTTCTCCGCATTGCAAGTTGCAATTCTGAAATTTTTTGCTTTTTCCTGCTCCTCTTAGCATGATAAAGAAGATTCAAAGAGAGTGAGATGCCAGCTCCTTTCATTCAGTCAGTTGCTTCAATCATTTCTGGACGTTTTTCAATGGCAAAAATCAGTGAATATTGTAAATGCACAAACAGTAATTTCTCCGCATTGCAAGGTGCAATTCTGAAATTTTTTGCTTTTTCCTGCTCCTCTTAGCATGATAAAGAAGATTCAAAGAGAGTGAGATGCCAGCTCCTTTCATTCAGTCAGTAGCTTCAATCATTTCTGGACGTTTTTCAATGGCAAAAATCAATGAATATTGTAAATGCACAAACAGTAATTTCTCCGCATTGCAAGGTGCAATTCTGAAATTTTTTGCTTTTTCCTGCTCCTCTTTGCATGATAAAGAAGATTCAAAGAGAGTGAGATGCCAGCTCCTTTCATTCAGTCAGTAGCTTCAATCATTTCTGGTATATGAATAACATGATGTTTTTCAATGGCAAAAATCAATGAATATTGTAAATGCACAAACAGTAATTTCTCCGCATTGCAAGGTGCAATTCTGAAATTTTTGGCTTTTTCCTGCTCCTCTTAGCATGATAAAGAAGATTCAAAGAGAGTGAGATGCCAGCTCCTTTCATTCAGTCAGTAGCTTCAATCATTTCTGGATGTTTTTCAATGGCTAAAATCAATGAATATTGTAAATGCACAAACAGTAATTTCTCCGCATTGCAAGGTGCAATTCTGAAATTTCTTGCATTTTCCTGCTCCTCTTAGCATGATAAAGAAGATTCAAAGAGAGTGAGATGCCAGCTCCTTTCATTCAGTCAGCAGCTTCAATCATTTCTGGACGTTTTTCAATGGCAAAAATCAATGAATATTGTAAATGCACAAACAGTAATTTCTCCGCATTGCAAGGTGCAATTCTGAAATTTTTTGCTTTTTCCTGCTCCTCTTAGCATGATAAAGAAGATTCAAAGAGAGTGCGATGCCAGCTCCTTTCATTCAGTCAGTAGCTTCAAACATTTCTGGTATATGAATAACATGATGTTTTTCAATGGCAAAAATCAATGAATATTGTAAATGCACAAACAGTAATTTCTCCGCATTGCAAGGTGCAATTCTGAAATTTTTTGCTTTTTCCTGCTCCTCTTAGCATGATAAAGAAGATTCAAAGAGAGTGAGATGCCAGCTCCTTTCATTCAGTCAGTAGCTTCAATCATTTCTGGTATATGAATAACATGATGTTTTTCAATGGCAAAAATCAATGAATATTGTAAATGCACAAACAGTAATTTCTCCGCATTGCAAGTTGCAATTCTGAAATTTTTTGCTTTTTCCTGCTCCTCTTAGCATGATAAAGAAGATTCAAAGAGAGTGTGATGCCAGCTCCTTTCATTCAGTCAGTAGCTTCAATCATTTCTGGACGTTTTTCAATGGCAAAAATCAATGAATATTGTAAATGCACAAACAGTAATTTCTCCGCATTGCAAGGTGCGATTCTGAAATTTTTTGCTTTTTCCTGCTCCTCTTAGCATGATAAAGAAGATTCAAAGAGAGTGAGATGCCAGCTCCTTTCATTCAGTCAGTAGCTTCAATCATTTCTGGACGTTTTTCAATGGCAAAAATCAATGAATATTGTAAATGCACAAACAGTAATTTCTCCGCATTGCAAGGTGCAATTCTGAAATTTTTTGCTTTTTCCTGCTCCTCTTAGCATGATAAAGAAGATTCAAAGAGAGTGAGATGCCAGCTCCTTTCATTCAGTCAGTAGCTTCAATCATTTCTGGTATATGAATAACATGATGTTTTTCAATGGCAAAAATCAATGAATATTGTAAATGCACAAACAGTAATTTCTCCACATTGCAAGGTGCAATTCTGAAATTTTTTGCTTTTTCCTGCTCCTCTTAGCATGATAAAGAAGATTCAAAGAGAGTGAGATGCCAGCTCCTTTCATTCAGTCAGTAGCTTCAATCATTTCTGGACGTTTTTCAATGGCAAAAATCAATGAATATTGTAAATGCACAAACAGTAATTTCTCCGCATTGCAAGGTGCAATTCTGAAATTTTTTGCTTTTTCCTGCTCCTCTTAGCATGATAAAGAAGATTCAAAGAGAGTGAGATGCCAGCTCCTTTCATTCAGTCAGTAGCTTCAATCATTTCTGGACGTTTTTCAATGGCAAAAATCAATGAATATTGTAAATGCACAAACAGTAATTTCTCCGCATTGCAAGGTGCAATTCTGAAATTTTTTGCTTTTTCCTGCTCCTCTTAGCATGATAAAGAAGATTCAAAGAGAGTGAGATGCCAGCTCCTTTCATTCAGTCAGTAGCTTCAATCATTTCTGGTATATGAATAACATGATGTTTTTCAATGGCAAAAATCAATGAATATTGTAAATGCACAAACAGTAATTTCTCCGCATTGCAAGGTGCAATTCTGAAATTTTTTGCTTTTTCCTGCTCCTCTTAGCATGATAAAGAAGATTCAAAGAGAGTGAGATGCCAGCTCCTTTCATTCAGTCAGCAGCTTCAATCATTTCTGGACATTTTTCCATGGCAAAAATCAATGAATATTGTAAATGCACAAACAGTAATTTCTCCGCATTGCAAGGTGCAATTCTGAAATGTTTTGCTTTTTCCTGCTCCTCTTAGCATGATAAAGAAGATTCAAAGAGAGTGAGATGCCAGCTCCTTTCATTCAGTCAGTAGCTTCAAACATTTCTGGTATATGAATAACATGATGTGTTTCAATGGCAAAAATCAATGAATATTGTAAAAGCACAAAGAGTAATTTCTCCGCATTGCAAGGTGCAATTCTGAAATTTTTTGCTTTTTCCTGCTCCTCTTAGCATGATAAAGAAGATTCAAAGAGAGTGAGATGCCAGCTCCTTTCATTCAGTCAGTAGCTTCAATCATTTCTGGACGTTTTTCAATGGCAAAAATCAATGAATATTGTAAATGCACAAACAGTAATTTCTCCGCATTGCAAGGTGCCATTCTGAAATTTTTTGCTTTTTCCTGCTCCTCTTAGCATGATAAAGAAGATTCAAAGAGAGTGAGATTCCAGCTCCTTTCATTCAGTCAGTAGCTTCAATCATTTCTGGTATATGAATAACATGATGTTTTTCAATGGCAAAAATCAATGAATATTGTAAATGCACAAACAGTAATTTCTCCGCATTGCAAGTTGCAATTCTGAAATTTTTTGCTTTTTCCTGCTCCTCTTAGCATGATAAAGAAGATTCAAAGAGAGTGAGATGCCAGCTCCTTTCATTCAGTCAGTTGCTTCAATCATTTCTGGACGTTTTTCAATGGCAAAAATCAGTGAATATTGTAAATGCACAAACAGTAATTTCTCCGCATTGCAAGGTGCAATTCTGAAATTTTTTGCTTTTTCCTGCTCCTCTTAGCATGATAAAGAAGATTCAAAGAGAGTGAGATGCCAGCTCCTTTCATTCAGTCAGTAGCTTCAATCATTTCTGGACGTTTTTCAATGGCAAAAATCAATGAATATTGTAAATGCACAAACAGTAATTTCTCCGCATTGCAAGGTGCAATTCTGAAATTTTTTGCTTTTTCCTGCTCCTCTTAGCATGATAAAGAAGATTCAAAGAGAGTGAGATGCCAGCTCCTTTCATTCAGTCAGTAGCTTCAAACATTTCTGGTATATGAATAACATGATGTTTTTCAATGGCAAAAATCAATGAATATTGTAAATGCACAAACAGTAATTTCTCCGCATTGCAAGTTGCAATTCTGAAATTTTTTGCTTTTTCCTGCTCCTCTTAGCATGATAAAGAAGATTCAAAGAGAGTGAGATGCCAGCTCCTTTCATTCAGTCAGTAGCTTCAATTATTTCTGGACGTTTTTCAATGGCAAAAATCAATGAATATTGTAAATGCACAAACAGTAATTTCTCCGCATTGCAAGGTGCAATTCTGAAATTTTTTGCTTTTTCCTGCTCCTCTTAGCATGATAAAGAAGATTCAAAGAGAGTGAGATGCCAGCTCCTTTCATTCAGTCAGTTGCTTCAATCATTTCTGGACGTTTTTCAATGGCAAAAATCAGTGAATATTGTAAATGCACAAACAGTAATTTCTCCGCATTGCAAGGTGCAATTCTGAAATTTTTTGCTTTTTCCTGCTCCTCTTAGCATGATAAAGAAGATTCAAAGAGAGTGAGATGCCAGCTCCTTTCATTCAGTCAGTAGCTTCAATCATTTCTGGACGTTTTTCAATGGCAAAAATCAATGAATATTGTAAATGCACAAACAGTAATTTCTCCGCATTGCAAGGTGCAATTCTGAAATTTTTTGCTTTTTCCTGCTCCTCTTTGCATGATAAAGAAGATTCAAAGAGAGTGAGATGCCAGCTCCTTTCATTCAGTCAGTAGCTTCAATCATTTCTGGTATATGAATAACATGATGTTTTTCAATGGCAAAAATCAATTAATATTGTAAATGCACAAACAGTAATTTCTCCGCATTGCAAGGTGCAATTCTGAAATTTTTGGCTTTTTCCTGCTCCTCTTAGCATGATAAAGAAGATTCAAAGAGAGTGAGATGCCAGCTCCTTTCATTCAGTCAGTAGCTTCAATCATTTCTGGATGTTTTTCAATGGCAAAAATCAATGAATATTGTAAATGCACAAACAGTAATTTCTCCGCATTGCAAGGTGCAATTCTGAAATTTCTTGCATTTTCCTGCTCCTCTTAGCATGATAAAGAAGATTCAAAGAGAGTGAGATGCCAGCTCCTTTCATTCAGTCAGTAGCTTCAATCATTTCTGGACGTTTTTCAATGGCAAAAATCAATGAATATTGTAAATGCACAAACAGTAATTTCTCCGCATTGCAAGGTGCAATTCTGAAATTTTTTGCTTTTTCCTGCTCCTCTTAGCATGATAAAGAAGATTCAAAGAGAGTGCGATGCCAGCTCCTTTCATTCAGTCAGTAGCTTCAAACATTTCTGGTATATGAATAACATGATGTTTTTCAATGGCAAAAATCAATGAATATTGTAAATGCACAAACAGTAATTTCTCCGCATTGCAAGGTGCAATTCTGAAATTTTTTGCTTTTTCCTGCTCCTCTTAGCATGATAAAGAAGATTCAAAGAGAGTGAGATGCCAGCTCCTTTCATTCAGTCAGTAGCTTCAATCATTTCTGGTATATGAATAACATGATGTTTTTCAATGGCAAAAATCAATGAATATTGTAAATGCACAAACAGTAATTTCTCCGCATTGCAAGTTGCAATTCTGAAATTTTTTGCTTTTTCCTGCTCCTCTTAGCATGATAAAGAAGATTCAAAGAGAGTGAGATGCCAGCTCCTTTCATTCAGTCAGTAGCTTCAATCATTTCTGGACGTTTTTCAATGGCAAAAATCAATGAATATTGTAAATGCACAAACAGTAATTTCTCCGCATTGCAAGGTGCAATTCTGAAATTTTTTGCTTTTTCCTGCTCCTCTTAGCATGATAAAGAAGATTCAAAGAGAGTGAGATGCCAGCTCCTTTCATTCAGTCAGTAGCTTCAATCATTTCTGGACGTTTTTCAATGGCAAAAATCAATGAATATTGTAAATGCACAAACAGTAATTTCTCCGCATTGCAAGGTGCAATTCTGAAATTTTTTGCTTTTTCCTGCTCCTCTTAGCATGATAAAGAAGATTCAAAGAGAGTGAGATGCCAGCTCCTTTCATTCAGTCAGTAGCTTCAATCATTTCTGGTATATGAATAACATGATGTTTTTCAATGGCAAAAATCAATGAATATTGTAAATGCACAAACAGTAATTTCTCCGCATTGCAAGGTGCAATTCTGAAATTTTTTGCTTTTTCCTGCTCCTCTTAGCATGATAAAGAAGATTCAAAGAGAGTGAGATGCCAGCTCCTTTCATTCAGTCAGTAGCTTCAATCATTTCTGGACGTTTTTCAATGGCAAAAATCAATGAATATTGTAAATGCACAAACAGTAATTTCTCCGCATTGCAAGGTGCAATTCTGAAATTTTTTGCTTTTTCCTGCTCCTCTTAGCATGATAAAGAAGATTCAAAGAGAGTGAGATGCCAGCTCCTTTCATTCAGTCAGTAGCTTCAAACATTTCTGGTATATGAATAACATGATGTTTTTCAATGGCAAAAATCAATGAATATTGTAAATGCACAAACAGTAATTTCTCCGCATTGCAAGGTGCAATTCTGAAATTTTTGGCTTTTTCCTGCTCCTCTTAGCATGATAAAGAAGATTCAAAGAGAGTGAGATGCCAGCTCCTTTCATTCAGTCAGTAGCTTCAATCATTTCTGGATGTTTTTCAATGGCAAAAATCAATGAATATTGTAAATGCACAAACAGTAATTTCTCCGCATTGCAAGGTGCAATTCTGAAATTTCTTGCATTTTCCTGCTCCTCTTAGCATGATAAAGAAGATTCAAAGAGAGTGAGATGCCAGCTCCTTTCATTCAGTCAGTAGCTTCAATCATTTCTGGACGTTTTTCAATGGCAAAAATCAATGAATATTGTAAATGCACAAACAGTAATTTCTCCGCATTGCAAGGTGCAATTCTGAAATTTTTTGCTTTTTCCTGCTCCTCTTAGCATGATAAAGAAGATTCAAAGAGAGTGCGATGCCAGCTCCTTTCATTCAGTCAGTAGCTTCAAACATTTCTGGTATATGAATAACATGATGTTTTTCAATGGCAAAAATCAATGAATATTGTAAATGCACAAACAGTAATTTCTCCGCATTGCAAGGTGCAATTCTGAAATTTTTTGCTTTTTCCTGCTCCTCTTAGCATGATAAAGAAGATTCAAAGAGAGTGAGATGCCAGCTCCTTTCATTCAGTCAGTAGCTTCAATCATTTCTGGTATATGAATAACATGATGTTTTTCAATGGCAAAAATCAATGAATATTGTAAATGCACAAACAGTAATTTCTCCGCATTGCAAGTTGCAATTCTGAAATTTTTTGCTTTTTCCTGCTCCTCTTAGCATGATAAAGAAGATTCAAAGAGAGTGAGATGCCAGCTCCTTTCATTCAGTCAGTAGCTTCAATCATTTCTGGACGTTTTTCAATGGCAAAAATCAATGAATATTGTAAATGCACAAACAGTAATTTCTCCGCATTGCAAGGTGCAATTCTGAAATTTTTTGCTTTTTCCTGCTCCTCTTAGCATGATAAAGAAGATTCAAAGAGAGTGAGATGCCAGCTCCTTTCATTCAGTCAGTAGCTTCAATCATTTCTGGACGTTTTTCAATGGCAAAAATCAATGAATATTGTAAATGCACAAACAGTAATTTCTCCGCATTGCAAGGTGCAATTCTGAAATTTTTTGCTTTTTCCTGCTCCTCTTAGCATGATAAAGAAGATTCAAAGAGAGTGAGATGCCAGCTCCTTTCATTCAGTCAGTAGCTTCAATCATTTCTGGTATATGAATAACATGATGTTTTTCAATGGCAAAAATCAATGAATATTGTAAATGCACAAACAGTAATTTCTCCGCATTGCAAGGTGCAATTCTGAAATTTTTTGCTTTTTCCTGCTCCTCTTAGCATGATAAAGAAGATTCAAAGAGAGTGAGATGCCAGCTCCTTTCATTCAGTCAGTAGCTTCAATCATTTCTGGACGTTTTTCAATGGCAAAAATCAATGAATATTGTAAATGCACAAACAGTAATTTCTCCGCATTGCAAGGTGCAATTCTGAAATTTTTTGCTTTTTCCTGCTCCTCTTAGCATGATAAAGAAGATTCAAAGAGAGTGAGATGCCAGCTCCTTTCATTCAGTCAGTAGCTTCAATCATTTCTGGACGTTTTTCAATGGCAAAAATCAATGAATATTGTAAATGCACAAACAGTAATTTCTCCGCATTGCAAGGTGCAATTCTGAAATTTTTTGCTTTTTCCTGCTCCTCTTAGCATGATAAAGAAGATTCAAAGAGAGTGAGATGCCAGCTCCTTTCATTCAGTCAGTAGCTTCAATCATTTCTGGTATATGAATAACATGATGTTTTTCAATGGCAAAAATCAATGAATATTGTAAATGCACAAACAGTAATTTCTCCGCATTGCAAGGTGCAATTCTGAAATTTTTTGCTTTTTCCTGCTCCTCTTAGCATGATAAAGAAGATTCAAAGAGAGTGAGATGCCAGCTCCTTTCATTCAGTCAGTAGCTTCAATCATTTCTGGACGTTTTTCAATGGCAAAAATCAATGAATATTGTAAATGCACAAACAGTAATTTCTCCGCATTGCAAGGTGCAATTCTGAAATTTTTTGCTTTTTCCTGCTCCTCTTAGCATGATAAAGAAGATTCAAAGAGAGTGAGATGCCAGCTCCTTTCATTCAGTCAGTAGCTTCAAACATTTCTGGTATATGAATAACATGATGTTTTTCAATGGCAAAAATCAATGAATATTGTAAATGCACAAACAGTAATTTCTCCGCATTGCAAGGTGCAATTCTGAAATTTTTTGCTTTTTCCTGCTCCTCTTAGCATGATAAAGAAGATTCAAAGAGAGTGAGATGCCAGCTCCTTTCATTCAGTCAGTAGCTTCAATCATTTCTGGACGTTTTTCAATGGCAAAAATCAATGAATATTGTAAATGCACAAACAGTAATTTCTCCGCATTGCAAGGTGCAATTCTGAAATTTTTTGCTTTTTCCTGCTCCTCTTAGCATGATAAAGAAGATTCAAAGAGAGTGAGATGCCAGCTCCTTTCATTCAGTCAGTAGCTTCAATCATTTCTGGACGTTTTTCAATGGCAAAAATCAATGAATATTGTAAATGCACAAACAGTAATTTCTCCGCATTGCAAGGTGCAATTCTGAAATTTTTTGCTTTTTCCTGCTCCTCTTAGCATGATAAAGAAGATTCAAAGAGAGTGAGATGCCAGCTCCTTTCATTCAGTCAGTAGCTTCAATCATTTCTGGTATATGAATAACATGATGTTTTTCAATGGCAAAAATCAATGAATATTGTAAATGCACAAACAGTAATTTCTCCGCATTGCAAGGTGCAATTCGGAAATTTTTTGCTTTTTCCTGCTCCTCTTAGCATGATAAAGAAGATTCAAAGAGAGTGAGATGCCAGCTCCTTTCATTCAGTCAGCAGCTTCAATCATTTCTGGACATTTTTCAATGGCAAAAATCAATGAATATTGTAAATGCACAAACAGTAATTTCTCCGCATTGCAAGGTGCAATTCTGAAATTTTTTGCTTTTTCCTGCTCCTCTTAGCATGATAAAGAAGATTCAAAGAGAGTGAGATGCCAGCTCCTTTCATTCAGTCAGTAGCTTCAAACATTTCTGGTATATGAATAACATGATGTTTTTCAATGGCAAAAATCAATGAATATTGTAAAAGCACAAACAGTAATTTCTCCGCATTGCAAGGTGCAATTCTGAAATTTTTTGCTTTTTCCTGCTCCTCTTAGCATGATAAAGAAGATTCAAAGAGAGTGAGATGCCAGCTCCTTTCATTCAGTCAGTAGCTTCAATCATTTCTGGACGTTTTTCAATGGCAAAAATCAATGAATATTGTAAATGCACAAACAGTAATTTCTCCGCATTGCAAGGTGCAATTCTGAAATTTTTTGCTTTTTCCTGCTCCTCTTAGCATGATAAAGAAGATTCAAAGAGAGTGAGATGCCAGCTCCTTTCATTCAGTCAGTAGCTTCAATCATTTCTGGTATATGAATAACATGATGTTTTTCAATGGCAAAAATCAATGAATATTGTAAATGCACAAACAGTAATTTCTCCGCATTGCAAGTTGCAATTCTGAAATTTTTTGCTTTTTCCTGCTCCTCTTAG
Source organism: Phyllobates terribilis (assembly GCF_046119375.1). Lineage (NCBI taxonomy): Eukaryota > Metazoa > Chordata > Amphibia > Anura > Dendrobatidae > Phyllobates > Phyllobates terribilis. The sequence continues at coordinate 102,059 of NW_027365466.1, forward strand.
CATGATAAAGAAGATTCAAAGAGAGTGAGATGCCAGCTCCTTTCATTCAGTCAGTAGCTTCAATTATTTCTGGACGTTTTTCAATGGCAAAAATCAATGAATATTGTAAATGCACAAACAGTAATTTCTCCGCATTGCAAGGTGCAATTCTGAAATTTTTTGCTTTTTCCTGCTCCTCTTAGCATGATAAAGAAGATTCAAAGAGAGTGAGATGCCAGCTCCTTTCATTCAGTCAGTTGCTTCAATCATTTCTGGACGTTTTTCAATGGCAAAAATCAGTGAATATTGTAAATGCACAAACAGTAATTTCTCCGCATTGCAAGGTGCAATTCTGAAATTTTTTGCTTTTTCCTGCTCCTCTTAGCATGATAAAGAAGATTCAAAGAGAGTGAGATGCCAGCTCCTTTCATTCAGTCAGTAGCTTCAATCATTTCTGGACGTTTTTCAATGGCAAAAATCAATGAATATTGTAAATGCACAAACAGTAATTTCTCCGCATTGCAAGGTGCAATTCTGAAATTTTTTGCTTTTTCCTGCTCCTCTTTGCATGATAAAGAAGATTCAAAGAGAGTGAGATGCCAGCTCCTTTCATTCAGTCAGTAGCTTCAATCATTTCTGGTATATGAATAACATGATGTTTTTCAATGGCAAAAATCAATGAATATTGTAAATGCACAAACAGTAATTTCTCCGCATTGCAAGGTGCAATTCTGAAATTTTTGGCTTTTTCCTGCTCCTCTTAGCATGATAAAGAAGATTCAAAGAGAGTGAGATGCCAGCTCCTTTCATTCAGTCAGTAGCTTCAATCATTTCTGGTATATGAATAACATGATGTTTTTCAATGGCAAAAATCAATGAATATTGTAAATGCACAAACAGTAATTTCTCCGCATTGCAAGTTGCAATTCTGAAATTTTTTGCTTTTTCCTGCTCCTCTTAGCATGATAAAGAAGATTCAAAGAGAGTGAGATTCCAGCTCCTTTCATTCAGTCAGTAGCTTCAATCATTTCTGGACGTTTTTCAATGGCAAAAATCAATGAATATTGTAAATGCACAAACAGTAATTTCTCCGCATTGCAAGGTGCAATTCTGAAATTTTTTGCTTTTTCCTGCTCCTCTTAGCATGATAAAGAAGATTCAAAGAGAGTGAGATGCCAGCTCCTTTCATTCAGTCAGTAGCTTCAATCATTTCTGGACGTTTTTCAATGGCAAAAATCAATGAATATTGTAAATGCACAAACAGTAATTTCTCCGCATTGCAAGATGCAATTCTGAAATTTTTTGCTTTTTCCTGCTCCTCTTAGCATGATAAAAAAGATTCAAAGAGAGTGAGATGCCAGCTCCTTTCATTCAGTCAGTAGCTTCAATCATTTCTGGACGTTTTTCAATGGCAAAAATCAATGAATATTGTAAATGCACAAACAGTAATTTCTCCGCATTGCAAGGTGCAATTCTGAAATTTTTTGCTTTTTCCTGCTCCTCTTAGCATGATAAAGAAGATTCAAAGAGAGTGAGATGCCAGCTCCTTTCATTCAGTCAGTAGCTTCAATCATTTCTGGTATATGAATAACATGATGTTTTTCAATGGCAAAAATCAATGAATATTGTAAATGCACAAACAGTAATTTCTCCGCATTGCAAGGTGCAATTCTGAAATTTTTTGCTTTTTCCTGCTCCTCTTAGCATGATAAAGAAGATTCAAAGAGAGTGAGATGCCAGCTCCTTTCATTCAGTCAGTAGCTTCAATTATTTCTGGACGTTTTTCAATGGCAAAAATCAATGAATATTGTAAATGCACAAACAGTAATTTCTCCGCATTGCAAGGTGCAATTCTGAAATTTTTTGCTTTTTCCTGCTCCTCTTAGCATGATAAAGAAGATTCAAAGAGAGTGAGATGCCAGCTCCTTTCATTCAGTCAGTAGCTTCAAACATTTCTGGTATAAACATTTCTGGACGTTTTTCAATGGCAAAAATCAATGAATATTGTAAATGCACAAACAGTAATATCTCCACATTGCAAGGTGCAATTCTGAAATTTTTTGCTTTTTCCTGCTAATCCTAGCATGATAAAGAAGATTCAAATAGAGTGAGATGCCAGCTCCTTTCATTCAGTCAGTAGCTTCAAACATTTCTGGACGTTTTTCAATGGCAAAATTCAATGAATATTGTAAATGCACAAACAGTAATATCTCCACATTGCCAGGTGCAATTCTGAAATTTTTTGCTTTTTCCTGCTAATCCTAGCATGATAAAGAAGATTCAAAGAGAGTGAGATGCCAGCTCCTTTCATTCAGTCAGTAGCTTCAATCATTTCTGGACGTTTTTCAATGGCAAAAATCAATGAATATTGTAAATGCACAAACAGTAATTTCTCCGCATTGCAAGGTGCAATTCTGAAATTTTTTGCTTTTTCCTGCTCCTCTTAGCATGATAAAGAAGATTCAAAGAGAGTGAGATGCCAGCTCCTTTCATTCAGTCAGTAGCTTCAATCATTTCTGGACGTTTTTCAATGGCAAAAATCAATGAATATTGTAAATGCACAAACAGTAATTTCTCCGCATTGCAAGGTGCAATTCTGAAATTTTTTGCTTTTTCCTGCTCCTCTTAGCATGATAAAGAAGATTCAAAGAGAGTGAGATGCCAGCTCCTTTCATTCAGTCAGTAGCTTCAATCATTTCTGGTATATGAATAACATGATGTTTTTCAATGGCAAAAATCAATGAATATTGTAAATGCACAAACAGTAATTTCTCCGCATTGCAAGGTGCAATTCTGAAATTTTTTGCTTTTTCCTGCTCCTCTTAGCATGATAAAGAAGATTCAAAGAGAGTGAGATGCCAGCTCCTTTCATTCAGTCAGTAGCTTCAATCATTTCTGGACGTTTTTCAATGGCAAAAATCAATGAATATTGTAAATGCACAAACAGTAATTTCTCCGCATTGCAAGATGCAATTCTGAAATTTTTTGCTTTTTCCTGCTCCTCTTAGCATGATAAAGAAGATTCAAAGAGAGTGAGATGCCAGCTCCTTTCATTCAGTCAGTAGCTTCAGTCATTTCTGGACGTTTTTCAATGCAAAAATCAATGAATATTGTAAATGCACAAACAGTAATTTCTCCGCATTGCAAGGTGCAATTCTGAAATTTTTTGCTTTTTCCTGCTCCTCAGCATGATAAAGAAGATTCAAAGAGAGTGAGATGCCAGCTCCTTTCATTCAGTCAGTAGCTTCAATCATTTCTGGTATATGAATAACATGATGTTTTTCAATGGCAAAAATCAATGAATATTGTAAATGCACAAACAGTAATTTCTCCGCATTGCAAGGTGCAATTCTGAAATTTTTTGCTTTTTCCTGCTCCTCTTAGCATGATAAAGAAGATTCAAAGAGAGTGAGATGCCAGCTCCTTTCATTCAGTCAGTAGCTTCAAACATTTCTGGTATATGAATAACATGATGTTTTTCAATGGCAAAAATCAATGAATATTGTAAATGCACAAACAGTAATTTCTCCGCATTGCAAGGTGCAATTCTGAAATTTTTTGCTTTTTCCTGCTCCTCTTAGCATGATAAAGAAGATTCAAAGAGAGTGAGATGCCAGCTCCTTTCATTCAGTCAGTAGCTTCAATCATTTCTGGACGTTTTTCAATGGCAAAAATCAATGAATATTGTAAATGCACAAACAGTAATTTCTCCGCATTGCAAGGTGCAATTCTGAAATTTTTTGCTTTTTCCTGCTCCTCTTAGCATGATAAAGAAGATTCAAAGAGAGTGAGATGCCAGCTTCTTTCATTCAGTCAGTAGCTTCAAACATTTCTGGGATATGAATAACATGATGTTTTTCAATGGCAAAAATTAATGAATATTGTAAATGCACAAACAGTAATTTCTCCGCATTGCAAGGTGCAATTCTGAAATTTTTTGCTTTTTCCTGCTCCTCTTAGCATGATAAAGAAGATTCAAAGAGAGTGAGATGCCAGCTCCTTTCATTCAGTCAGTAGCTTCAATCATTTCTGGACGTTTTTCAATGGCAAAAATCAATGAATATTGTAAATGCACAAACAGTAATTTCTCCGCATTGCAAGGTGCAATTCTGAAATTTTTTGCTTTTTCCTGCTCCTCTTAGCATGATAAAGAAGATTCAAAGAGAGTGAGATGCCAGCTCCTTTCATTCAGTCAGTAGCTTCAATCATTTCTGGATGTTTTTCAATGGCAAAAATCAATGAATATTGTAAATGCACAAACAGTAATTTCTCCGCATTGCAAGGTGCAATTCTGAAATTTTTTGCTTTTTCCTGCTCCTCTTAGCATGATAAAGAAGATTCAAAGAGAGTGAGATGCCAGCTCCTTTCATTCAGTCAGTAGCTTCAATCATTTCTGGACGTTTTTCAATGGCAAAAATCAATGAATATTGTAAATGCACAAACAGTAATTTCTCCGCATTGCAAGATGCAATTCTGAAATTTTTTGCTTTTTCCTGCTCCTCTTAGCATGATAAAGAAGATTCAAAGAGAGTGAGATGCCAGCTCCTTTCATTCAGTCAGTAGCTTCAGTCATTTCTGGACGTTTTTCAATGCAAAAATCAATGAATATTGTAAATGCACAAACAGTAATTTCTCCGCATTGCAAGGTGCAATTCTGAAATTTTTTGCTTTTTCCTGCTCCTCAGCATGATAAAGAAGATTCAAAGAGAGTGAGATGCCAGCTCCTTTCATTCAGTCAGTAGCTTCAATCATTTCTGGTATATGAATAACATGATGTTTTTCAATGGCAAAAATCAATGAATATTGTAAATGCACAAACAGTAATTTCTCCGCATTGCAAGGTGCAATTCTGAAATTTTTTGCTTTTTCCTGCTCCTCTTAGCATGATAAAGAAGATTCAAAGAGAGTGAGATGCCAGCTCCTTTCATTCAGTCAGTAGCTTCAAACATTTCTGGTATATGAATAACATGATGTTTTTCAATGGCAAAAATCAATGAATATTGTAAATGCACAAACAGTAATTTCTCCGCATTGCAAGGTGCAATTCTGAAATTTTTTGCTTTTTCCTGCTCCTCTTAGCATGATAAAGAAGATTCAAAGAGAGTGAGATGCCAGCTCCTTTCATTCAGTCAGTAGCTTCAATCATTTCTGGACGTTTTTCAATGGCAAAAATCAATGAATATTGTAAATGCACAAACAGTAATTTCTCCGCATTGCAAGGTGCAATTCTGAAATTTTTTGCTTTTTCCTGCTCCTCTTAGCATGATAAAGAAGATTCAAAGAGAGTGAGATGCCAGCTTCTTTCATTCAGTCAGTAGCTTCAAACATTTCTGGGATATGAATAACATGATGTTTTTCAATGGCAAAAATTAATGAATATTGTAAATGCACAAACAGTAATTTCTCCGCATTGCAAGGTGCAATTCTGAAATTTTTTGCTTTTTCCTGCTCCTCTTAGCATGATAAAGAAGATTCAAAGAGAGTGAGATGCCAGCTCCTTTCATTCAGTCAGTAGCTTCAATCATTTCTGGACGTTTTTCAATGGCAAAAATCAATGAATATTGTAAATGCACAAACAGTAATTTCTCCGCATTGCAAGGTGCAATTCTGAAATTTTTTGCTTTTTCCTGCTCCTCTTAGCATGATAAAGAAGATTCAAAGAGAGTGAGATGCCAGCTCCTTTCATTCAGTCAGTAGCTTCAATCATTTCTGGATGTTTTTCAATGGCAAAAATTAATGAATATTGTAAATGCACAAACAGTAATTTCTCCGCATTGCAAGGTGCAATTCTGAAATTTTTTGCTTTTTCCTGCTCCTCTTAGCATGATAAAGAAGATTCAAAGAGAGTGAGATGCCAGCTCCTTTCATTCAGTCAGTAGCTTCAAACATTTCTGGTATAAACATTTCTGGACGTTTTTCAATGGCAAAAATCAATGAATATTGTAAATGCACAAACAGTAATATCTCCACATTGCAAGGTGCAATTCTGAAATTTTTTGCTTTTTCCTGCAAATCCTAGCATGATAAAGAAGATTCAAATAGAGTGAGATGCCAGCTCCTTTCATTCAGTCAGTAGCTTCAAACATTTCTGGACGTTTTTCAATGGCAAAATTCAATGAATATTGTAAATGCACAAACAGTAATATCTCCACATTGCCAGGTGCAATTCTGAAATTTTTTGCTTTTTCCTGCTAATCCTAGCATGATAAAGAAGATTCAAAGAGAGTGAGATGCCAGCTCCTTTCATTCAGTCAGTAGCTTCAATCATTTCTGGACGTTTTTCAATGGCAAAAATCAATGAATATTGTAAATGCACAAACAGTAATTTCTCCGCATTGCAAGGTGCAATTCTGAAATTTTTTGCTTTTTCCTGCTCCTCTTAGCATGATAAAGAAGATTCAAAGAGAGTGAGATGCCAGCTCCTTTCATTCAGTCAGTAGCTTCAATCATTTCTGGACGTTTTTCAATGGCAAAAATCAATGAATATTGTAAATGCACAAACAGTAATTTCTCCGCATTGCAAGGTGCAATTCTGAAATTTTTTGCTTTTTCCTGCTCCTCTTAGCATGATAAAGAAGATTCAAAGAGAGTGAGATGCCAGCTCCTTTCATTCAGTCAGTAGCTTCAATCATTTCTGGTATATGAATAACATGATGTTTTTCAATGGCAAAAATCAATGAATATTGTAAATGCACAAACAGTAATTTCTCCGCATTGCAAGGTGCAATTCTGAAATTTTTTGCTTTTTCCTGCTCCTCTTAGCATGATAAAGAAGATTCAAAGAGAGTGAGATGCCAGCTCCTTTCATTCAGTCAGTAGCTTCAATCATTTCTGGACGTTTTTCAATGGCAAAAATCAATGAATATTGTAAATGCACAAACAGTAATTTCTCCGCATTGCAAGATGCAATTCTGAAATTTTTTGCTTTTTCCTGCTCCTCTTAGCATGATAAAGAAGATTCAAAGAGAGTGAGATGCCAGCTCCTTTCATTCAGTCAGTAGCTTCAGTCATTTCTGGACGTTTTTCAATGCAAAAATCAATGAATATTGTAAATGCACAAACAGTAATTTCTCCGCATTGCAAGGTGCAATTCTGAAATTTTTTGCTTTTTCCTGCTCCTCAGCATGATAAAGAAGATTCAAAGAGAGTGAGATGCCAGCTCCTTTCATTCAGTCAGTAGCTTCAATCATTTCTGGTATATGAATAACATGATGTTTTTCAATGGCAAAAATCAATGAATATTGTAAATGCACAAACAGTAATTTCTCCGCATTGCAAGGTGCAATTCTGAAATTTTTTGCTTTTTCCTGCTCCTCTTAGCATGATAAAGAAGATTCAAAGAGAGTGAGATGCCAGCTCCTTTCATTCAGTCAGTAGCTTCAAACATTTCTGGTATATGAATAACATGATGTTTTTCAATGGCAAAAATCAATGAATATTGTAAATGCACAAACAGTAATTTCTCCGCATTGCAAGGTGCAATTCTGAAATTTTTTGCTTTTTCCTGCTCCTCTTAGCATGATAAAGAAGATTCAAAGAGAGTGAGATGCCAGCTCCTTTCATTCAGTCAGTAGCTTCAATCATTTCTGGACGTTTTTCAATGGCAAAAATCAATGAATATTGTAAATGCACAAACAGTAATTTCTCCGCATTGCAAGGTGCAATTCTGAAATTTTTTGCTTTTTCCTGCTCCTCTTAGCATGATAAAGAAGATTCAAAGAGAGTGAGATGCCAGCTTCTTTCATTCAGTCAGTAGCTTCAAACATTTCTGGGATATGAATAACATGATGTTTTTCAATGGCAAAAATTAATGAATATTGTAAATGCACAAACAGTAATTTCTCCGCATTGCAAGGTGCAATTCTGAAATTTTTTGCTTTTTCCTGCTCCTCTTAGCATGATAAAGAAGATTCAAAGAGAGTGAGATGCCAGCTCCTTTCATTCAGTCAGTAGCTTCAATCATTTCTGGACGTTTTTCAATGGCAAAAATCAATGAATATTGTAAATGCACAAACAGTAATTTCTCCGCATTGCAAGGTGCAATTCTGAAATTTTTTGCTTTTTCCTGCTCCTCTTAGCATGATAAAGAAGATTCAAAGAGAGTGAGATGCCAGCTCCTTTCATTCAGTCAGTAGCTTCAATCATTTCTGGATGTTTTTCAATGGCAAAAATCAATGAATATTGTAAATGCACAAACAGTAATTTCTCCGCATTGCAAGGTGCAATTCTGAAATTTTTTGCTTTTTCCTGCTCCTCTTAGCATGATAAAGAAGATTCAAAGAGAGTGAGATGCCAGCTCCTTTCATTCAGTCAGTAGCTTCAATCATTTCTGGTATATGAATAACATGATGTTTTTCAATGGCAAAAATCAATGAATATTGTAAATGCACAAACAGTAATTTCTCCGCATTGCAAGTTGCAATTCTGAAATTTTTTGCTTTTTCCTGCTCCTCTTAGCATGATAAAGAAGATTCAAAGAGAGTGAGATTCCAGCTCCTTTCATTCAGTCAGTAGCTTCAATCATTTCTGGACGTTTTTCAATGGCAAAAGTCAATGAATATTGTAAATGCACAAACAGTAATTTCTCCGCATTGCAAGGTGCAATTCTGAAATTTTTTGCTTTTTCCTGCTCCTCTTAGCATGATAAAGAAGATTCAAAGAGAGTGAGATGCCAGCTCCTTTCATTCAGTCAGTAGCTTCAATCATTTCTGGACGTTTTTCAATGGCAAAAATCAATGAATATTGTAAATGCACAAACAGTAATTTCTCCGCATTGCAAGATGCAATTCTGAAATTTTTTGCTTTTTCCTGCTCCTCTTAGCATGATAAAGAAGATTCAAAGAGAGTGAGATGCCAGCTCCTTTCATTCAGTCAGTAGCTTCAATCATTTCTGGACGTTTTTCAATGGCAAAAATCAATGAATATTGTAAATGCACAAACAGTAATTTCTCCGCATTGCAAGGTGCAATTCTGAAATTTTTTGCTTTTTCCTGCTCCTCTTAGCATGATAAAGAAGATTCAAAGAGAGTGAGATGCCAGCTCCTTTCATTCAGTCAGTAGCTTCAATCATTTCTGGTATATGAATAACATGATGTTTTTCAATGGCAAAAATCAATGAATATTGTAAATGCACAAACAGTAATTTCTCCGCATTGCAAGGTGCAATTCTGAAATTTTTTGCTTTTTCCTGCTCCTCTTAGCATGATAAAGAAGATTCAAAGAGAGTGAGATGCCAGCTCCTTTCATTCAGTCAGTAGCTTCAATCATTTCTGGACGTTTTTCAATGGCAAAAATCAATGAATATTGTAAATGCACAAACAGTAATTTCTCCGCATTGCAAGATGCAATTCTGAAATTTTTTGCTTTTTCCTGCTCCTCTTAGCATGATAAAGAAGATTCAAAGAGAGTGAGATGCCAGCTCC